>NC_136483.1:3095000-3100000 GCF_053919585.1 Euprymna scolopes
CTTCCTCAGCTTATACCATCAACTGTAGTTCATCACTTTAATTGTACATATGATCTTTTTTCTCTCTAAGTTTTTATTTTTACCCTGAATGTTTACTATTTCTTTCTAACTCGGTATGTCTGGATACTCTCGTACGTCAAATCTCAATAATCTCGAATCTGTTTGCAACATTTTTATAGCATATCATAATACAGGATGACCCAAAAAACGGGCCCCAACTCTAATTAGGCCCCGTTTCTTAGTGTTTTGTCCGAATGAAATGAAACTTTGGTCATAACTAGTTTATTATATTCAAAACATCACATCAAAACACTAGGGTCTTTGGTCTTTTTTTCTCTGTTCTACAGAATATGTTCTATATATATATATTTTCTATGTTTTTTTTTTTTTATTATTGGGTCACCCTGTATATGTGTGCTGTAAATCATTTACTCCGGCCTGAAACAGCCCAGATGTGTACAGAAATTTATTGACCATCCCTGCGTTTTGTTTTAGTAAGTTAGCGTTGGATACTATTACGTAATATCATTTCGAAGTGCGAAATTTGTATCTCTTGGATTTGCTGAGTTTACTTTATCCTGTTCCATCCAGTAAAGACCATTTCAAATTAAATTGTGCGTTACTGCTACGTACTTCACTGAGCAACTCGGCTATAGCGGTTAGGTTTTATTAGAATAAGTTTTAGTTACCCCAAGAGATAATATACGAGCCTGATGCCGTGAACTATGCATGTTCTGTTTCTATTTCTTTCAACAACGTCGCATTAATTCATTAATAATACGAGGGCGTTCCAAAAGTAATGCCTCCTATTTCTTTATTCCGCCCGAATGGATCAGAGGGGATTGAAAATTGCATTACTATGATAACTTATACATTCATCGCCTGAAATTTCCATCCCTGTGCGGATATCGACGATGCGAGACTAAGAATACAACTTCTCTCATGGACGTGCGTCAAAAGCAGATATATGTCATTGAATTCCATGCAAAAATGACTTAAGAATTGTGGTGACTATATAAAAAACTAAATTCCGGAGCGCAAAATGTTGCTCGTTAAATAACATCACTCCCATCTTCGTAGCCCTTGAACTTTTTGAAACGACCCTCGTACAAAAAGGCAGGCCCCGGAGGCCCACGCACAGTCATTGCCTATTACTGGCTTAAGAGTATTGAAAATGGTAGTGACTATGTAGAAAAATTAATTTTGGAGCACAAAAGGTCCTCTGTTTTAATTGTATCGTTCCTATTTTCGTAGCTCTTTCACTTTTTGAGCTAAAAAATATGAGTTCTTACTTTTAAGAGGACCCTTGTACATCTGAAATAAGATATTTTCTTTCCAAAGGGCATTCAATTATTTTTCTACTATTACATAGTGGTTCCCTATCAGTACTTTCATCGGCATCTCCTTCAATCTTTGAATCGTTTGCTTGAAGTCGGTTGGAGGTGCCATACTGAAGACCATAGACTTTTGTATATGTGAAACGAAAAAAAAAAAAAAAAGAAAAAAAACGAAGAACATTCTAAAGTATGGCTGTCTCGCGTTGGTTTCAAATCAAACCATTGATCGTCGAATTATTCGCTGACCGAATTTAAACGAAAAAAAGTTTCAAATAGCGAAACTCATAATAAGTAAAAGATTTATGAGTTCTGCAGCTGTCTCAACTATTTCTTTTTGCCTGTGAACCATTCATCATCGTTTTCTTGATTTCTGCTTGAAATATTATATGAGTCTCTCAACATTTCTATTTCATTATCACAGTCTCATCTAAACGTTTTGCAGTTGGTTTTTGAAATATGCATTGCTAGATAAGCTGCCCCTTACTGGCGTTGACCGGGAGTCGTTTATTTTATTTTAGTTTCTCTTATTTTAACTATATCGTATGTTTCTTTTAACAAGTTTTTTTGTGTGTGTAATTAATGCTTTCAAAAGTAAATTTAATTATTATGGTATCAGTAACTTAATTATTACAATAAATTGTTATAAAATATTGGTTTATTGGTTTAATTATTAAATTAAATTATTACAAAAATGTTGGTTTAATCTAAATTTATTGAATTGTCAACGTAACAAAAAGGGTATGTGTTATATATATAGTCTGTGCGTGGTGGTCCTCACACGAACGTTTATATATATACTTTACTAACGTGTATATATATACGTATTTGTAAAGACTCAAATCCGTTGTGTGTATTTGTTAACGGTGTGTTTATATATATTTTAAAAACTAAACAACGTACAGTGTGTATATATATCTGTTTGCGTTGTGTTGCATCGGCGTGTGTATATCTGTGGTTCTTCACTATTTGGACCATTTGTGGTCGTATCCATATATATATATATATATATATATATATATATATATATATATATATATATATATATATATATCACGGTCTATTTCTTAGAGTTGTTGCTGCGCGTATGTGTCAGACTTGTATTTACGACGTACCTTTTAAACTGCCTTGTTAACTTCTGTTTTGGCTTACCTGAGAATGCCATCCGTCTTTTGAGTGGAAGCTGAAATTTGTTAACAAAGACGTTTCAAATGACCCAAGACGATGATTGGTTTTATATAAAGATTTTATTTTAATTTACAGTTGTCGTTACGCAGAAGAATAGAAAATGAATATTTGGCCTCTGGGTTTCTCCTACTATCCATTTTGAGACTAGTCACCTCCCTCTCATGAGTGGAAAGACCCGTTAACTCGCCAGCTCTCTTCAATGTCTGAAATCCAACTCAACATTTGTCTAACCGGAACCTACGACCGACATGGGACACGTCAATTTCCAGTCACCTGCTTGAATACCTTCCGGTGCAAACTTGACCAGGTCACCAAGTTTTATAAGGTTTGATATGTTTTGATAACTTTATCAAAACATAACTTTACATCTCTTGTTTATTTCGTCAGTTTAAATCGATAGATATATAGATCGATCGATAGACAGATAAAGATACATAGATAGATACACCGATAATAAGATAAAATGATAGATAGACAGATAACATATACTTTACTCTTCTGCTCGGCCAAATTTATAATAAATTTATACAATTGCTAACAGATGTACCCGGTGTTGCCCGGTATTTAACTACACGTGAATTTGCTTTAAAAATGAAGCAAAACAATTTATACAAACACTATGTGCATGCGAGTATTATGTTTCTTGTAAAAAGTTCACTTCTTGTAAGTAAAAGATATACTCAAGCTGAGATCGAAACCAAAACCTAAAGACAATGAGTCAAGTACGATAACCATATACCAGCTTGATACGTCTTTGTGTTTTAAAACTTATTTATTCTTAACATAAGGAAGCTGTCATACAACCGACTCGCCCATGCGCAGTCGTGAAAAAGTTGACAAACATAAAAACCAATTACCCTCAAGTCCAAGTTTCAATTGTTACTCTTTTTTTCCGGATGATGTTTTCCATATGTCTGAATACCCTATATATTGAATTTCAAGCTTGTAGATAAAATATTCGTGGAGTATATAGGTTAAGAATTGTGTTACACACACATTCTCACTTTTACAAATATAGATTAGATGTAAATTTGTCGACACACTAAAATCTCAACTTTTCATGGTATAGGTTCCTAGACGCAGGAAAGCTTTAATAGTTTTTTCTTTCGAATTGCTAGACTTTGGAATTTCCTCCCTACTTTTTGTTTCCCTGATTAATGTGCAAAAATTAAAATGTAATGCGAACATTTTGCTACTCAACTTTTTATATAATAACCCTGTAAGCATGGCCTCAAATCGTATCCTCTTACGTCTCAGTGGCAATATACAATGTGGAACGATAAAATTGTCGCCGTAGAAAAGACAACATGATTCCATTTCCATTTGATGAAAACAGATTTACTTTTTTTTGTTGCAGATCATCTACTAGTTGGCCAGTTGTGTACAAATCCCAAGAGTGATAGGAGCCTTCTATCATGTCTGAAAATGACACAATGTTCAACGAGTGAGATCAGAGATGCGCCACTGTACAATTCATCCAAGTTATGACAACAGGATCATTGCCAGCACCTTCAAAATGCATTGCTGGATTGCCACGAATAACAAGAACGTGCTCAAGGTGATAAAAACAAAGTTTCGAGCCATGGTTATGGTCTTTGGTGTGGTTTCAAGTGAGGGCCACATCATGCCACCTCACATCTTTAACGTAGGCTTGAAAGTCAACATCAGTGTACTTGGATGTGCTAAACAGTGTGGTGATTCCTTGGTGTAATTTGGTGGCAGCTGGCAGACGCTGGGCGTGGTAGCAAGAATCGGCGCCAGCCCACAAGTCCAAAGAGGCCGAAGCTTGACTTCAGAAGGAGTGCCACGACTTTGTACCTTTGTCTCACTTGCTCTTCTCCTCCCCCCCAACCTGAACCCGCTCGACTACTTCGTTTAGTAATACGTCGAGAACATCACCAATATGACCTCCCACAACACCAAAGCCAGCCTGATCGTCATCATCCGCCTAATATTCGGCGAGCTCCTGACGGCGGTTTTGAAAAGTGCATGCTCCAAGTTCCGGACCTGTATCGAAGCAGTGATTGAGGCTGAAGGCGGCTACATTGAATAGATGTCAGCTCTACTACAAAATCAAGTTACCTGAATAGATTTGTTTTCAATAAAAGTTTTAAAATAAAACTGTAGTGTTGTTTTATTTCCGTAAAAAAATGTTCTCAAATCGTTTAATTGTTTTATCCATGGAGGTTTGTTATACCAGCTCTAATGACGTATTAATCGACGTATTCAATTTTTTTTTAAGATTTCGAAGGATCACGAAATAATTCATTCATATATATTTTATTTGTAATCTTTGGAATCCTTTGAGACAAGGCGTCATAATTGGTGCCTTTGTGACGCAGTGGATAAAGTCGTTGAGTCTCTCCGGGTTCAGGTGAGTATTGTCTGAAGATAGCGGTTTCAATCCTACATAAATCAGGTCTTTGATAAAAGTATTTGATAAAAATTACAAGTAAGCCAAAGATCTTACTTGATAAC
>NC_136483.1:3105000-3107500 GCF_053919585.1 Euprymna scolopes
ACCCTTTGTAACAATGGCTTTAGACATTGTGGAATCTACAATAAAAAAAATACAGTTTCTACAAACTACAGCAGACAAATTTCCGGTTTAACTTACCTTAGCTAGGTAATATTAGTGACAAGGTTGCCAAATAAATAACACTTGCTACTCGACAGTGCTATTTGGCATCGAATCCTCATGTTGTTGTTTTTTCTACTAGGACTATGCTTTCATCAACCCGAACAGACGTATTTCCTCCTACACACTATAATAACTATTGTTTATTTAAATGTATCCTTGACGTCGCAGAAATTGGATTACCGCATAAAACAATATATTCCAGCAAAGATTTGTCATGCAAAATTTTTCACCATCAGACGTTTTGAATAATAAATATGGTTCGACCATATGTGAACATTTGATAAATAGTCGTGTTTCGGCTTCCAGGCTTAATGTGAATTTGTTCACCGTTCTCAGCAAGTTGCACTCACAATTTTATTTGAAAACCCTAGAAACTATATACATATTAAGTACTTTAGATCTTACAAGCAAAAACGAAATTTGATTCTTTGTTTTTTTTTTGTTTTTTTTCCCCGACATATTTCCATTTCATATATTTTTTAAATCGAAATTAATCCCTGATTTAGCGTTATATATATATATATATATATATATATATATATATATATATATATATATATATATATATATATACTCTGATCAAAAATTTAAGACTACTTAAAAATCTATTTAAAAAAAACTTGTTTTTTAGGATAGATTTTACACTCTTTCGATTTAATGTTACTAATACTACAATCTAAAAGGTTATGAAAACAAAAAAGTACATTCCCAAAATTTTATTTAAAAATTTGTATTTTTTTTTTTTATTAAGTTAAGCTTTTTACACATGATCAAAATTAGAAGACCAAGAGTATAAATTGTTAGATTTATGATAATTCTAATGTTTTTATTCCAGTTAGAGATTAGCAATCACTGCATAAAGGTGTTACAATGCCTAAAGCAAGAAAACTAACCGAATCCTAGGATTCCATAAGCGAGGTTTTTCACAGCGAACGATAGCAGCTAAGGCAAATCGCAGTAAAACTGTTATTTACAACTTTCTAAAGAACACTGAGAATTATGGAAAAGCAAAATCATTTGGTAGGCCCTCCAAAATTTCTCCTTCATTGAATAGGAGAATCAAACGGGTTGTTATAAATGACAGAGGACTTTCTTCAAGTCAAATTAAGGCGGTTACAGATGCTGATTGCAGTCCAATAACTATCAGACGACTCTTACAACAAAAAGACATGGTAAATAAAAAGCGTAAACAAATTCCTCGATTGCTTCCACGTCACAAAGTGGGCCGCTTAAGATTTGGTCGTGAATACCAAACCTGGGACGTTGAGAAGTGGAAGAAAGTCCTGTTTTCTGATCAGAAAAAAATTAGATGGTCTTGATGGCTTCCAGCGATATTGGCATGACAAAAACATGCCCTTTAATATTTTTCCACATGTCATAGTGGTGGATGGTCCGTAATGGTATGGGATGCCTTTTCTTAAAGAGGGACGATGGAGTTCCAGGTAGTGCAGGGTCGTCAGACATCAGCTGGTTATGTTAGCATGCTACAAAAAGCATCTTTGATGATGGAGGGTCATCGTTTGTGTGGGGATGGGTGATTATTCCAACAGGATAATGCTGCAATCCACACTGCAAGACGGGCCTTGAGCTTTCTACAAGAAAATGGAGTCAATCTCTTGGGACATCCTGCATGCTCACCGGACTTGAACCCAATTGAAAATGTTTGGGGATGGATTACAACAGAGGTTTATCGAAATGGCAAATAATATTCAACAAAAAAATGAACTTCTGAAGCCATCTTCAGAAACTGGAGCAGAATCTCCCGCACCTTAATAGAAACCCTTATTTCTAGCATACCTCAAAGAATTTTTGAAGTCATCAAAAGCAGTGGAGGTAGAACTCATTATTAAGTTTGATTGTTGAATGTTTTCATACACTTTTCATACACTTTTTGTACAATTTAATAGAATTTTTGTCTCTGGTCTTATAATTTTGATCTTGTGTAAAAAGCCTAATTTAATAAAGATGTGAATTTTTGAAAATAAATCTTTAGAATGTAGCTTTTTGTTTCCATAACCTTTTAGATTGTAGTATTGGTAACCTTAAGTCTGAAGAGTTTAAAATCTATCCTAAAAATCTATCCTAAAAGAAAGTTGTCTGTAAACCCGTATATATCTCTACTTATACATAAAAGGCACTTCGTCAGTGTGTGTGTGTGTGTGTGTGTGTGTGTGTGTGTGTGCGTTTATGTGTGTGTGTGTGTGCGTGTGCGTGTGTGCGCGCTCGAGCGTGTGTGTGTGTGTGTGTGTGTGTGTGTGTGTGTGTGTGTAAGTTTGTTTTTATGGACTCCAAAACCGTTAGGCCGATTTTTTGAAATTTCTTACAAATGCATATTATGTATGCATGTTAAAGAACCTATTGTTGATTTTATACATTTTTT
>NC_136483.1:3112500-3357500 GCF_053919585.1 Euprymna scolopes
CCATGAAGAAGCGTTACATGGAACCAAGAACAAGTTCTTTATCCCCTCACATATCCCCTCATATTGCCCCATCACTGCTCCTCTCAAAGAGTGATGCCAAATAGTCGAAAAGGGCCAAGGAGGATAGAAAGACCAAGGCGAGAGCGCTGACCAGACCTCCGCTGAACAAGTGTCAAGAGAACTGGGACCTTGGGGAGGCTTATTGCCACTCAAATTCCAGTGAAGACCAATGGCCGCTGCCAGCAAGAAATCAATGGTAAGTGGTTGTTGCGATAACGCAAATTTATTTGCAAATGTTATCGAAAAGGTGGAGAGTAGTGGAAATCTGGGGAGACTTGTTGTCACTTAGACTTCAGGGAACACCACAAGTTGGTATCAAGGAGAGATCTTGGATGACCTGTGTGAAAAGTCTTTGTGAACGAATAATAATAATGGACCCTATCATAAGTGAATGAAGCAAGAAAAACGAAAAGAAACAAAAAGCTGATTACGAGGCTGGGAAAACAGTCCACTAGAATCGATGCAAACAACTATTTGAGTAATGAATGCACATTATGATCTGAAAATGCAAATAGACAAACAAGCAAAAAACAAACAAAAAAACGGGCATGAAAATAATGAACAAGAATTAAAAAAAAATAACAATTATTACATTTCATCATTCCAGCAGTTCATAAGGAAGAACAGATAGAGATGCATAAATGGTTTAAGGGAATATAGGCTGAGCAAAGAACTTACGGGCAGCTGCAGTATTACATATACTTTTAAGAGCATGAGAAACATTTAAAAACTGATAGTAATAAAAATGAGTGCGGAAACCAATGCACATAGTTACGTAACGCATCCCAATAAAAGATAAATAAAAATAGGATTATCTAAATTCGATGAGACCTATATCGACAGACCACACGAAAAAGGAAACCGAAAAAACAGAAACTGTGATGGCAGAGAAGAAAAATACCGACCTTTCTAACATTGCTTGAAAATAATCCTGAGAGTTTCAAAAGATGTTAAGGCCGAGAAGTAAAATCACTATTCAGACCTCTATTGGAAGGGCACAGAGAGTACTGGAATCTGGACAACCTTGATTATCACTACAAAACCAGTGAAACACAAGAACCACTATTACCATGAATCAAATCAAATATTTTTTTTAATGGCGAAGGAAGGAAAATGAAGGAGATAGGGCTGACGTCATCATATGCAGGGTACTGTATGACGTCACAGTGGTTTGATAATATTTGTTGCCATATGACACTAGTACTACACAATCACTATCTAATGGAACAGCTTTGCCACTTCCAAAAAAGCAGTCGAGAAATAGGGAAGTGGTTCATCCTCCTCATGATGATGATGATGATGATGATGATGATGATGATGATGATGATGATGATGAGCAGCTGGATCCAATAACGGATCTGTGATATGTGAAGCACAAAAGATCGCATATGCCTTAACAATTCGATTATATTAAAATAATAGTATTTGTCTTCTTGCAGTAAAAATCATTGTCCTCTAATAGTTTTCAAATTAATCAAACGAATGACAGAGCATTATTTGTATTTATTCACAGCTGGACTGTTATAACATTAATTGATATAGGAACAATTTATTTTAATATGGCTAAAGTTAGAATTATTTATCTTAGCAACATCAGATTAATCACCAGCTGATCTGACGATTTAATTTTTCATCGGTGTGAAAAGTGATAACGTATATGTGAACTTGAAATACCTTCTGGTATGACTATATATTTTACTATATATTTTAATATATATTTTAGTATATATTTTAATAAATATTTTAATATATATTTTAATATAGATTTTACTATATATTTTGATATATATTTTAATATATATTTTAATATATATTTTAATATATATTTTAATATATATTTTGAAATATATTTTTATATATATTTTAATATATATTTTAATATATATTTTAATATATATTGTGATACATATTTTAATATATATTTTAATATATATTTTAGTATATATTTTAATATATATTTTAATATATATTTTAATATATATTTTACTATATATTTTAATATATATTTTAACATATATTTTAGTATATATTTTAATATATATTTTGATATATATTTTACTATATATTTTGATATATATTTTAATATATATTTTAATATATATTTTAATATATATTTTGATATATATTTTAATATATATTTGATATATATTTTAATATATATTTTAATATATATTTTAATATATATTTTAATATATATTGTGATACATATTTTAATATATATTTTAATATATATTTTAGTATATATTTTAATATATATTTTACTATATATGTTAATATATATTTTAATATATATTTTGATATATATTTTAATATATATTTTTATATATATTTTGATATATATTTTGATATATATTTTAATATATATTTTAATATATATTTTAATATATATTTTGATATATATTTTAATATATATTTTAATATATATTTTAATATATATTTTTATATATATTTTTATATATATTTTGATATATATTTTTATATATATTTTAATATTTTATTTTAATATATAAGCCATGTACTACGCATTATTTACTTTTATAGAATGTCAATAGTCGCCAGCTAAAATGAATAAGGCGTTGGCGAGACAGAATTGCTAACATTAAAACGTCCACTCTAATAGTTATTCTAAGGCCATGTCCATCTAAAAATACAGTTAATTAAGGTTAAAGTTCAAACTAATTTTTCTGTCTGGCTTGAGTGATTGATATGAGAGGATGGCCGACAATTAACATTTCATTCAAGTAAAATCAATTTTGAGGCTTTTTTTTCCATTTTCTACTAAACAATAATCTAAAAAAAAAACAGCTACATTTTTTATGTTCATTACAACCACGAGGATTAATACACCCCAAATTTGTCCAGAATCCTACTCGTTTGTATTCTTAAGCAAATGGCAATCAGGCAACCCTTGTTATTTTTAAACCAAGTACTCGTTGAGCTTCAGCTTATGATTCTACCGCCAAACTTTCACATAGAGCACTCCTCTAGCTACAACCACTACCGACAATTTTCCCTACTCTCTATCTGAACGCAGATTCTATGAACTCAACCGTTTTCCTAGAACTGCTTTCCTATGAAACTCGGTTCCACTAGCATGCTTTCTAGCTGACTACAACGTCCACACATATAAAATCAACAGTAGTTTCTCTATGTGATATGACAGTGGCACGTTCGAAATTAAAGTTTCTGTTTGAAGTACAATTGCACCATGATACTTGACTATTCCATTTGAAACTTAAATTCTAAGCCATTATGTATAAAAATTTTATAAAATCAACAGTAGATTCTCTACAGTGCAATGAACAATACAATATATTGTGAATTAAGTCACATGTGAGGCTTTCTCCTGGTGCACTGCGGTAGGTCCCCAACCAGAGCAGGTAATCAACCGATTTAAGTGAAAAACGGTCGAATTCATCAATTTCTAGGACAATCAAAGTATGGGATTGTGGATCATTCAATCCCGGGTTACGTCGGGTCTCCCTGCTAGTACATATATAATATAGAAAGAGAGAGAGAGAAAAAGAGAAAGAGAAAGAGAGGGAGAGAGAAAGAGAGGGTAGGGCTACAAAAAGAAACGGAGACATGGAGAGAGATAGACAGACAGATAGAGAGTGGATTTCATCTCTGCTTTCGTAACTTTTTCCTTACGTTTATTTATATTTGATGTATACAATGAAACAACTTTTATGACCTTTTTTTCCCATGGCCATTTTGTTTTATTTATTTATTTATTTCATTTATTGACTTCGGTTTCTATTTTATTTTTATTACATATTTATGTATGTTTATTTTTATATTGCATTTACGTTTTGCTGTTATTCCTGTTAGTTTTTCTTGTTAGCTTTATTTATACATATGTCCTTTTATATAAGCTAATCTAATATTGTTATGAAATGTCTGATCGACTTGTGCTTTATCTTTGGATGTTGAACTATGAAAAAAAAATGATGATTTCTTCCTGTTGCCTCAACCGATACATCACTGTTCATGTCAATCAATCAACACGGATAAATAATTACTGGTTCTGTTATTCGATTTCAATTGATGTCATGGTTTAATACGGGGGGGGGGAGAAACAGACAACCATAGCAAACATTAACAAATCATTTTATTAACTAGTAATATTTATTTTTACTAATGTATATTGTTTGATGAGAAGAGTCCATCTTTGAAAATTTCCGGGTTAACAATTATTGTTTATTTTAATTCTTTGTTGTAATGTTTGGTGGATTAATACATATTGTAATTCAATTTCTATTTTCATCATCAATTTTCTTATTTTTTTAATTGCTCTACCTATAATATTAAGCTTTTTATCATTCTGATAAGTTCTAATATGAAAACAATATTTATCTTTGTAATTATATATATATATATATATATATATATATATATATATATATATATATATATATATATAACTACTTGATTTACTCATATAAAATTAATATACGAAAGTATAAATTTATGCGTAAACTTTAAGTATTTAATTCAAAAGTGATCAATACGTAGGTAGAGCTAGAGTGGATGAAACGCGGAATATTCAGTGTAGCTTAATCGCCATATATATTTTATACTTACTATATATATATATATATATATATATATATATATATATATATATATATATATATCTTTTGATGGGAAAATATATATACTTTTAATGTATATATTTAATAAAGTTGTTTTAAAAAAATGGCAGATTCTTTTAGACTCAATAAAAATGGATTTGCACGTCCATATATATATATATATATATATATATATGTATGTATATATATATATATATATATATATATATATATATATATATATTCTATTTTCACCCCAGACAAGACAGTGGATCTAATTGCAGGAATATTATGTAGGGAGTTGTGCGGCAAGATGTCTGTTTACCTTACACTTGAACTTTTACATGTCAGTGCAGTCGGGGAAGCAATAACTCGGGAATTCCATAGTCTAGAAGTCTGGGGAAGAAACTATTACAATAGAACGCTTTCTGGCATCTAAGGATCTCTATTGTATACGGGTGGGATTTTGCTGCTTCTCGGGTTTTTCGAGGGTATTTAGGTCGAGGGGATGCAAGGACTTGTAGTTCATTGGATCATCTACCATTGAAATACTTGATAAACAGGCAGAGGGATGCAATATTTCGTCGATGGGAGAAAGGCTGAAGCCTAGCTGACAGTTCGGGACCTATTAGGTTGGCGACTCTTTTTTGAATTCTGTCCAGGAATGAGAGACTACTAGCAAATGTGACAACAATACTCTAGGCAAGGGCGAATCGTGGCTTTGTAGGGGTACAGGATACCTTAAAGCATCAGTAATTTTCTAGCATGGTAGAGAGAGAGAGAGAGAGAGAGAAAGAGAGAGAGAGAGAGAGAGAGAGAGAACCGACCTTCATCGCAGCAGCCTCGGCAATGCCCTCAATGTATCTGTTCCAACTCCTGTTCCCTGTGAACGTTAAGCCGAGGAGTTTGAACGAAGTATTTTCAGATAATGTATCATTAGCCAGCTATTGGTGGTTTAAAAGGTTTCTTGTAATTATCGAAGAAACAAGTTTATTTTTCGCAGCCTTAAATCTCACCATTCATTTTTGTCCCTATTCAACTACAGACTGGGGTCTTCCTTAAGAATTTCCGCCATTGTTCTCATTTGTTTTCCCCACGTGTCTGTTATGGAGTGCTGATGTTCACCTGCATTTATATCATAGTGTTTTGACATACGGAGTTTCGAGGACAACCTGGATTCTTCTCTTATTTAAGAAGGATTTAATTATGTTAAGTATTCGTCCAGTAATACTATATGGTCGTATTTTCCTGATTGGTCATCGTCTCATATCCTGTCAAAAGCCTTAGATATATCTAGGGCTACTGCCTAGCCTTCCCTGCTTTATCCAGTTCATAGTATATACGTTCAGAGATTACAATTAAAGTATCTACAGTAGAAAGGGCTTGCCTAAATCCATATTGTTGGTCGGACGGGAATTTTGTAACTGTAAGGTGGTGGGCTAGAAATTAGGTAATTATGGACTCAAATAATTTGGCGGAAAAAGGGAGAAAACTAATGGGATGATAATTTAATAGGTCAGTTCTTTTGCTAGAATTCTTAAAAACTGGTACCACAGAAGCAGTTTTCGAGCAGTCAGAAAAACAAGATTTGTTAAAAACATTTGTTATAAAGCCTGGGGAGAATTGAAGCAACTTAAGCAGAACGCTATATTTCTAAAGTATTCCGTATTCCATTTTTAAAGACAGAGCCGATAATTCAGTCAGTAAACCATAAGTAATTTTACTCTTAAAATATTGATGATAAAAAACTTAAATTTAAACATATTAGATTTCCAAATATTATAAAAACTAAAAATTGCCAGCAAAATTATCATTTTTAAACGATCTTGGCAACAGATTTGATGCATGTGTTCCATTCCAGATCAAGAGTGAAGATCAGTTCCCGAAGCTTGTGAAGACTATATATATATATATATATATATATATATATATATATATATGTGTGTGTGTGTGTGTGTGTGTGTGTGTGTGTGTGTGTGTGTGTGTATAAACTTTCATATCCTTTTTCTGCAAATCCTCCTGCTACAGGACTTCTGATGAATTTATTATTTTGACTTTGACTTTCCATGTCTCACTGACTTTAGCAAATAGGGTGCATACCTTTATAAGTATTTGCTAATATTTTCTCTCCTCTGATGAGATGGTAGACATCGAAACCCTATAGGTTAAGGAGATTAATTTTCTAAAGTATTCTTTGTCTTGCTTAGAATAATAAAAAATCTTTGATATGAAACTCTACCACTTCATTTCATTTCAATGAGAGTTTTTAGAAATTCATTGAATCACAATTTAATTTATTTGCTCTATCTTGCATATCGAGCAGTTCTTGTTTAGATGGAATAACTTATAGAATCTTACTGACAGTAATATTTTGTAAACCTTACAATCTCACGTTTCCATAACAACTGATTGTTTTTTTATTTATTTATTATTTTCAGAATGTGAGAGATTATACAGATGCTTCCACAGTAAAACCGAAAGTCTAAGACTCGAGTTTCGCCCTCATTTGTACTCATCGGGATTTGAAACGCGAGTTTCCTGTGTGCTTACGCGAGTACTACGCCACCTGCGCAAACGCGCCACATACAAGAAACTCTATTTACTAACACAGATCAAGCGGCGAAATTCGACTATAGAATGAACCTACTTCCTCTTGTTCTTGTTGCGCCGTCCCTATAAATAATGACATTCTACCAATTCACACCATTAATCATTACTACACTACCATTCATTAATCCTTATCCTCGAGTGGCCATCGAGTCTTGATAAGTGGTGATTCCCAAGAGAAAAAACTCTTTTGTGAATTCAAATCCCTTGTCGCCAAGTTGTTGTAGCCCCGGAATTGTCACTAAGGAAAAACACATGAATATGGGTTGGAAAGATATAATATATTAAAATATAAACAAAGTATGAGCAGCCGTCGTAGCGGAATCAACAGACCGACATTTACCTCTCTCCCACCGTGAGAGGATGTCATACAAGATCGGAAGGTGACAAAATACGCCAGTGCACGAAAACGAGCACTTCGGTCCTGTAAAATTATGCTCGAATAGCCTCGTCGGCATTCCTTGGGCATGGGCACTTCAAGCAACAAGTGATAAACTTGCTTCTCCCGATAGCAGGAAAAACAACTGGGAGAGTAGACCTCCTAAGGATAAACAGAACATTTTACATAGAGATGACCTAGTTTTGTCGAACTTATTGTCTTGGTCAGAACCTTGACTTATGTTAACTGCGAAGTTAACAAACTGTTATTTACTTTTCTCTCACCGCGAGAGGATGTGACACAAGTTGCGAAGGTGGGAAAATGAATAAGTGCTCTAAGAGAAGGAGTGCTCTGGCTCTGCAAAACATATGCCCCGTCGGCATTCCCAAGTAAAGGCGCCTCAGGCAACAAATGATAAACTTGCTCCCAACCAAAGCCGAAGACCTTTGAGAGTGTAGCTCCTAGGGCTAAATAGAACACTTTTCAGTCCGAAAGAAAAAAAAAAAAGGCCACCGAAATAGCCTAGTTTTTATCGGACTGATTATTGAGATGCGGAATCTCGACTGACGGTAAATGCGAACTTAACAACCCACACGGAAAATCGTACCTCTCGGTCTATTTCTTCAGTTAGGACAAGTTTATCTTTAGTGGATGGGTAAGTCTCCACAGGAATGTTGTCAATCCCTAGTTGGATTTTCTCTTTTGAAAAGAATAATTATCTGCCTTCGAATGTTTGTAAGTTGTTTTCTGCTGGCTTTGTCCATAATGTGGCTATCAAAATCGGAAAAGTGAATAAATAAGACGCAATAAAAAGGAAAGCAAATCAAATCAAAACAATGACATTTACTACCTCGAATTTTCAACTTTTATAGCAACTAGTATATATATGAGGAACTTATTTTGTTTGGTAGAAAGTTCAGACTTTTTTTCTTTGAAGTCATGTCGAGATACTAAGGCCGAGCTCTTGCGAGCAACAACATCCGCTACGTTTCGGCTCTTTATTTCATTAGTGAATAACCGCTTATCAAAACCGTAAGGCCTCTAGAAAATAAGGCTGTCAGGTGGGCCGTGAGACAACGCGATGGTAACTGTGAAAAACGAGCAGAAATTGATTATTGAAGAGTAAAGCTCAACAAGAACTTGTTTATGTTAGATTAAAAACGTCATATAGTCAGTTGGGAAGCAACCAAAACGTATTGTGTTCCACAGGAGGGCAGTTATAACAAAAATGTAAACACAAAAATATTTTTGGAGTTAAATAAATTTCATTACTAATAAACATTTGATTACTAATAAGAATTTCATTACTAATTAAAATTTCATTACTAATTAAAATTTCATTACTAATTAAAATTTCATTACTAATTAAAATTTCATTAATTTCATTACTTATTAGAATTTCATTACTAATTAAAATTTAAAAAATTTCATCACTTATTAAAATTTCATTAATTTCATTGCTAATTAAACTTCCAATAATTAAATTTTCATTACTAATTAGAATTTCATTACTAATTAAAATTAATTATAAATTATTAAAATTTCATCACTTATTAGAATTCCATTACTTATTAGAATTTTATTAATTTAATTGCTAATTAAACTTTCATTAATTAAAATGTCATTACTAATTAGAATTTCATTACTAAATAAAATTTAATTAATTATTAAAATTTATTACTTATTAAAATGTCATTACTTATTAGAATTTCATTAATAATTAGAATTTCATTGCTAATTAAAATTTAATTAATTAAAATTTCATCACTTAATAGAATTTCATTACTAATTAAAATTTCATTACTTATTAGAATTAAATTACTAATTAGAATTTTATTCATAATTAGAATTTCATTATTAATTAAAATTTCATTACTAATTAAAATTTTCGGATGTGTTATTTTCAAGTCACGAAAAATAAAAGATCCCTCATCCCCTTTCTATCGAAAAGATGACGTCATCATTTCGTGATAATATCATGTTATGAAGAGTCCTCCATATGTTAAGGAATTATTTTATTTTTCATTAAAAAAAAATCTGTGTAACAAAGTATTCAAGCTAGAAACCAAGATTTTTTTTTGTGTATTATTTTTTTTTAAAAATGCAGATTTCGCTATGGTCTAGTTAGAATTTTTTATCGCTTACATTTCTTTTTACTTTTATTATGTTGAAACTGCTGAAATAATTCCCGTCTGCAAAGGCACTTAAATCTAAAAGTACTGAAGAATATCGGATGATTTTGTGACAATCTATTCCATGCTCGGCCTTGGTTCCTGACCGATTTTCACAAAGGTCAACATCCACTGAACACTTCTAGAAAAAAGTATTAAGCAACAGAGGCAAGCGATGAAAACTTCAAAAAAAAAAAAAAAAAAAAAAACAGCAAATTTTTTATTTTCTTTTTAGGTTTAAAGCATTCACAACATCAACGGGGTTGCGAACGTTTATTGCGTGGCCCATTTAAGAAGTTAATACAAAAAATGTTTTTCAATTTCACAGATTTTTTGTTGTTAACTCATTCATGTAAAATCCTTTAGATTTTCGATAAATTTTCTACAGGAATTCATTCATGAATTATTAGGAAAGCTTTTTAAATGTCAACTAGTCACACAGTTGTTTTGTAAACAACAGAATTCACCTTTTAGTTTCCCGCAAATATTGCCTCCTTTATCTCCAAATGCAATGTTTTTATCATAAAAAAAGGTTTAATATCAGTTCAATAAGCCTTTTTTGTTGAGGGAAGAGAATATCAATAGATTTCCCTTTCACCAAGGGTCTATTAAGATGAAAAGGCACAAAGATAGATAAGGGATTTCCGTTGAAATATATACACATATATATATATGTGTGTGTGTGTGTGTGTGTGTGTGTGTGTGTGTGTGTGTGTTCTACAATTATATAAATGCAATTTGTGTGTATGTGAGTTTATTCATGATAAGTTTCCAAGCGGCTGCGCTTATCTATTGCAAATTTCACACCAAGGTAATTTATATGTCTGGCAGTGTTCTTAGATATGTTTTTTTTTTTTTTTTTTTTTACAGAAATTCATCCGATAAGTCTCGAAAATCGAAAAATCCGATCCTGACAATAGTTTGTTTGCTTTTTAAGATGAAAAAGGAATACTTTTTACAGGGGAATTTTTATACGTCACACTGGTAATTGTTTCTTATCAAGAAAAAAGATTTATTGACATGGAGATATAGCTTAGTTGCAGATTATTCGACTACAGATCGAATAATCCCGGGTGTACCTCACCATTTTATTTTAATTTTTTCTTATTAATGAGTTCAATTTACAATAAAAAATCAAATTAATTTCTTAGTTTGCATGTTTTAAAATTAACAATTAATCAGAAGTGACGTTTTTAGGGCATTCATCGTAAAGCTCAAATATCAGCTGACGTAATATTGTAAACAAACACAGACGAAATTCGATGAACGATGTTATCATTATTATCTATAATATATATATTTTTATAGCGAATTAGTCCACCGGGAAAATTATTCCATGTAATATCTATCTATCTATCTATCTATCTATCTATCTATCTATCTATCTACAATTAAATAAATGTAACTTTGTCTGTGTGTGGGAGTTCGTTACCCGAAACGGCTGAACAAATTTTCTTTAAAATTTGCAGAACTTTAGTGTATAAATCTGGGAGTGGTCTTAGTAAAGTTTTGTCTCCAAATACCCCCGATAATTACCGATAATCGATAATCAAAACCGTTCTTTTAAT
Organism: Euprymna scolopes; assembly: GCF_053919585.1. NCBI lineage: Eukaryota > Metazoa > Mollusca > Cephalopoda > Sepiida > Sepiolidae > Euprymna > Euprymna scolopes. Next base: position 3,123,860 of record NC_136483.1, read on the forward strand.
TTATCTATCATCGGTAAAGCCATTTTTTCCATGTCGGCGCTTAGCAACAATGATAGAACAACGGGCCGTGAAAATTCTACTGTGGGTGAGTTGATAGCCTGTTTTTTGGGGTTTTTTTTTTGTATTATATGGTCTGGAGTTAAAAATTTCAAGACTTGAAAATGTACGTGTTTTTTGTGGGTTTTTTTTTTGATGACGTGATCTTTAGTTTCAAACACCGTACGTAAATTTCTTCTTTTTTTTTTCGTTTACTGTGAAGAAGCTTATTTATAAAATTGGAAAATGTGACGTGTGTGTCGAAATAAAAAAAGACATTTGAATTTCACTTAAGTCACTTGAAAATAATAAAACTAATTGTGTTTTAAACTAAGTATTTGGTATAACATGATTATTTACTTTAATCAAAAATTCACAGACAGTAATACCTGAAGCAATTATAGTATAAACAGAACTTAACGTGTTTTTATATTAAAAAAGTTCTCTAATATAATACCTCTCTCACCCCGGACTGTTGTTTTGATGCCCCCCTCGGTACTATCACATTTTTTTACACCTCTCTCCATCCGGGCTCAACTCTTGTTTCGATTCACCCTCCCCCACCTCACCACACCCGGGCAACGCCGTGTATCCTCGCTAGTATATATATATATATATATATATATATATATATATATATATATATATAAACCTCTATATACGATTTACCCTACACTCTATCTGTGCCCAAATGTAACCGCTCATTCCATGAACAAGGTTTCTTTTCCAGAACTGCCCGCCGTGGCACACTGTTACGTTGGGTTGCTTTTCGGTTGAATACAGCATGGTGGCCCTCAAATCTAATGTAAACAAGTTCTTGTTGAGTCGTTCCCATGCAAAATCGAATTCTACTCATTAACGATTACTATACTACCACCTTAGATTCATTAACCCTTGTCCTCGAGTGGCAATCGGGCCTTGATAAGTGGTGACTTCCAAGTATTTTATAACGATCATAATAATAGAGTAAATATATATCGGAAATTTAAACGTTTATAAAGCCTCAACTAGTTTGTTTGTCTCCCACAAGTCTTCCCTCTTTACTAGTCAACCTGTTTATCTTTTCCCCTTCTTACTGATCTATCTGTCTATCTCTTACGTAGCTGGTCAGGCTGTATGATTATTATTATGATTTTTATTGATATTTGTAAAAATAGAAACAGAAAGAATGTTATCAAGGCGAAAGGTATATTTTAGAATAAAATTATTCATGTTAAAATAGTTTCCGAAAATGTTAATTTGGTGAAAAGAATGTTAAATAATATAAACATAATGCGCGAAAGGTGGACCATCCGGCTGTTGTTTTTAGTTACGTGGAGTTTGTACTCTTCTCTTACTGGCACCCCCTCCTCCCCGATCTGAACCCGCTAGACTACTTCGTTTGGTCATTAGACGTAACGAGATAGTTTGAGAGACACGTAGAAATCAGTCAAGAGTTGGCAGTCAGAGTAGAAAATCGACAGAGAGAGAGAGAGAGAGAGAGAGAGAGAGAGAGAGAGAGATGGCCCACTTACCGAAATGCTCCGAGCAGGGGAGACTCTCGGAAAATATCGATAGTAAAAATCTAAGGCCAGCATGCAGCTTTTTAATGGGGAAACATCGGTAAATAAAGCTGCTGCAAATACAACGAAGAATTCAGGTCGAGTCTTTATGTGTAGCTTTTCCAAGGATCCGTCAAATCGAGATCAACCTAGATGGATAAGATATGTTTCTCCACTGATCGATGTTAATCCATCACAAAGACAACCTATTATTTTACTAAGTAAGCTGTCATACACATGCGTTTATATGTACAACCCCACTTATTTCATGTCTTCTTTGCAACATCAAGCCACCTCATATTTTCGAAGTCGGCTTGAAAGTTAACACTAAAGTGTACCTGGATGAGTTGAAGAGTGTGGTGATCCTCCGGTACAATCAGATGACCGTTGGAAGACCCTGGGTGTGGCAGAAGAACTCATGTTCGGTCATCAAGCCCAAAGAGATCCAGGCTTCAGAAGGAGTGCTACGATTTTGTACACTTCTCCTTCCCCGACCTAAATCCACTGGACTACTTTGTTTGGTCATACATAGAGAACATGACCAACATGGTCTTCCATAACACCAAAGCCAGCCTGATTGCCGCCATCTGCCGAGTATTCGCCGAGCTCCTGCCGGCGCTTGTGGAAAAGATGTACTCCCAGTCCTGCACCCATATTGAGGCGGTGATTGAGGCTGAAGGCGGCGACATTGAATAGATGTCGGCTCTACTACATAATCAAATTATCCGAATTTATATTTTTCAAGAAAAATTTTACAATTAAACTGTAGTGTTGCTTTCTTTTATCGTTCCACCCTGAATCTGTCTTCTTCCTTATTGTCTTGTCTGATTTCTTACTTGTAATTGGTCTTTCTTTCTGTCTTATTCCCTGTTTACTCCCCCATCTGTGTGTCTTCCTGATGAACATGTCCATTCCTCTTTCATCCTTACTGGTTTATCTGTCTTCTAATCACTTACTAGTCTTTCTGTTTGTCTTATTCGCCACTTTCTTTTCTATTTGACGGACTTTTCTTCCTTAGTGATCTGTATTTATTTGCTTCCCCACAAGAGCAAATTAGGCATCAAGCGTTTTTTTTTTAATATGGAGAGGGGGGAGAGGGAGCTGGATAGTGAGAGCCTCTTGGTATATAGGGTTGCCCCTACATGGACCAGAAGTCCATTGCCACAAGGACAATGGTCTTTGATTGCAGCATCTGCCGAAACAGATACTACGCTTTGATCTTGGCCAAACTGCCTACATTCCTCTTACTGGTTAATCTGTCTGTCATCTCCGTCACTTACTGATTGTTTTCTTTGACACTTCTATGTCTATTCTTCTAGACTTCTGTCTATTTGTTTTCTCCCTCTTAATTTGTCTATTGATTTCTCTAATTCAATTCTTACTATTTTTCTTTTTCCTCTTATCTTGTCTGTTTTTATTCGCTCGTGTATCTCTTCTTTGATTCTTACTGATCTATCTTTCTGTCTTATTCCCATCTTATTTGTCTATGTTTCTGATTTTTTTCTTTACTAGTATATCTATCTGCTTTCTCACCTCCTACTTTTCTATCTGTCGGCTTCCTTCAATCTTATTGGTCTATCTATGTGCCTTCTTCTCTTCTTACTAATCTAGTCTGTCTTATTTCTTTCTTACTGGTCTATCAGTTTGTCTTCTTTCCTCATACTGGTCTATTTGTTTGTTATCTTTCCTTTCTATTGGTCTATCTGTTTCGTTTTTCCTCTATCTTTCTATATTACGCCCTCTTACTGTTCTATCTTTCCGTCTTCCAAATATTTGTTCTGTCTTCTGACTCCTTTACTGATCTGTCTTATTAATTTCTTACTTGTTTATCTGTCGGTTTTCTCTCCCGATTATTTGTTTTTCTTCTTTCCTAATTTCTCGCCTATCTCTTTTCTGTCTTCTTTCTCCTTACTAGTCTATATATCTGTCTTTCTCTTTCCCTTTTCTATGGTCTCTGTCTGTTTCTCCCTTCTTGCTGGTCTATCTGTCTATCTTTTCTCCCTTTACACCAGTATTCTTCCCTACTTACTAGTTTATCTATCTGCAGTCTTTCACCTTTCCGGTCTATCTGTCTGTCTTCTTACTATTTACATTTCTATTTGCCTGTCTTACTTACTTATTACTAGTCTATCTGTAATTTTTCTTCCCCAGTACTCATCGATCTGTCTGTATTCTTTCTCACTCATTAGACCATCTGTCTATTTATTTCTCTGTCTTATTTCTGTTCGTTCTTCTTATTCGTTTCCCATAAATCTGCCGGTTTTCTTCCACCTTATTGGCGTATCTTTCTCTCTTCCCACCACTTGCTGGTCTATATGTCTTATTTACTTAATACTCGTTTATTTGTTTGGCTTCTTTTTCCCGGTCTATCTTCGATCATCTTCTTCCTTACTGATTTATCTGCCTTTTTTTCTCCATTTAATTCTAATGCCTTACTGCTAAATCAGATTATTATGATTTTTATTGATATTTGTAAAAATAGAAACAGAAAGAATGTTATCAAGGTGAAAGGTATATTTTAGAATAAAATTATTCATGTTAAAATAGTTTCCGAAAATGTTAATTTGGTGAAAAGAATGTTAAATAATATAAACATAATGGGCGAAAGGTGGACCATCCGGTTGTTGTTTTTAGTTACTTCGACCAAATACTGATTTGTCTGTCTGTGTCATTCGCTTCATACTGGTCTATCTCTCTACCCTTACAGATTTATCAGCGGATATTCTTTCGCTTTACTTGTACAGGGTGACCCTAAAAACGGGCCCCAACTCTAATTAGGCCCCGTTTCTTAGTGTTTTGTCCGAACGAAATGAAACTTTGGTCATAACTAGTTTATTATATTCAAACATCACATCAAAACACTAGGGTCTTTGGCCTATTTTTCTCCGTTCTACAGCATATATTCTAGATGGCCTCCATCCAGCGTTTGTTTTTTGTTTATTTGAGGGGGGGGGTCAACCTGTATATCTGTATTCTATTTTTTCCTTCGTGGTCTTTCTGTTTTCTTCCCTCTTACTGGTCTATCTGTCTGTTTTCTTCAATTCGTACTGATTTATCTGTTCGCCTTCTTTCCCCTTTCATGTCCGCTTGGCTTCTTTACCACTTTACTAGTCTATATATCTGTCTTCTTCCCCACGTATTGGTTTATTTATATGACTTACTGGTCAATCGAACTGTCTTACTCCCATCTTACTGGTCTATCTATTTTTCTTCTTCCTCACTAACTGGTTTAATTATATGTCGTACTGGTCTATCCATCGGTACTTTCCCCCTGCATATTTTTATGTCTTCTGTCCCTGTATTGGTCTATACATGAATGTTCTTTGACATTAGTAGACTATATGTTTGTTTTCTCTTCTTATTGGTCTATCTGTCTGCCATTTTTCTGTCTTTCTAATCTATCTGTCTATCTCCTTCCTTTCTTACGGGTCTATCTGTCTATCTTAGTCATCAGTTTTACTGGTATATCTGTCTATCCATCAGTTTTTCCCTCTTTACTTGTCTATATTTTTTTACAGGGTTATCAGTCGATCTTATTTCACTGTATTGGTCGATGTATCTGTCTCACGTGTCTTTTTATCTGTCGTATTTACTTCTTACTAGTGTTATATTGTCACCGTACCAAAAAGGGTATATGTTATATATAGTTTCTGTGTGTGGTGTTTATTCGTGCCACTAAAATGTCCGTCGTATTTGGACCATATGTTGTCTATCTATAACAGTCTATTTTACGTCTGATTAGTCTTGCCCAAGTGTTGATACTGTGCGTGTGTCAGACATCTATTTACGAATAACTTTTAAACTGCGTCCTTGGCCTCTGCTTTTTAGCCTACCTGGGATGCCATCTGTTCTGTATCCTTTTATCTTCTATGTCTATCTGTTCTGCATCCTAACCTCTTACTGATAAATCCGTCGGTCTTCTTCCTCTATAATGGTGTATGTTTTTTTATTTTCCTTACTCCATACTGGTACATCTGACCGTCTTATTTTCACGTTACATGTATATCTATCTGTTTTTTTTTTCCTTGTTAGTTAATCTTTTTAATTTCGTAATTTTCTAAGTGTTTGTTTTCTCCCCTCTTACATATTTATCAGTCGACCTTTTGCCACTTTTTTCGTCGATAGCACTGGTCTATCGCTCTGTTTCCTTCACCTCTTATTGGGCTCTCTGTCTCTTTTCTTTCCCTTTATCTTGGTCTTCTACCATCTTACTGTGTATTTTCTTCCACTTCCCTGGACTATTTGTCTGTCGTCTTCACTCCTTTCTTATATATCCGTCTTCTTCCATTTTACCGGTCTGTCTGTTTAGCTTCTCAATTCTATACTGGTCTATTTGTCTGTCTTTTATTTACTATTCTTTCTGTCTATCTGTTACCCTCACTTTTACTGGTTTATCGGCTTCTCTTCTTCCTCCTTTATTGATCTATTTATCGTTCGTCTTTCATTTTTACTATCTGTCTCTCTTTTCCCCATTACTGACTTATTTGTATATTTTCTTTATTTGTCTCCCCAGACATCAATTAAATCTTATTTTGTTTACGTCATTTGACATCAATTCTGTCGTCAACATTCATGAATTTTTCGGACAATAACATTCTCTGGACGATTGTGTCTTTGATTTATTGACGTAACAGACAAAGATGTTTCTAATTCGTCATTTCCTTCCAAAATAATTTTTTGTTCTCTTTAAACCATTCAAGTACGATTCTTGGAATTTCATCGAATTAATTTTAGGGATTAATTTATGTGTTATTGTTATGTGCTAATAACGCGCTTAATGCGGTACTAGATTGAACCAACTTGCTCGTGTTCAAGTTAAGTGAGAAGCGTCAAACTTGTTGATCTTGATTGATGACGCGTTGCACATTCAGTGTGAACCGGTTTACGGGATGTTACAACGCCACATATGCAACTTAATATAAATATAGGACACACATGCGTTTCTAGGTAGTCGAAGAGTCGTTAGTGGGACTGAAATCGGAGTTGGTCAATTTTTGCAGTCCAGTTGGCCAGTTCAGTCTGGGCCTGAGTTGGTAGACAACTGGCTTCAGGAATCAAAAATAAAGAAAAGAAGTGTAAAGTTTGGGATGAAGATGAAGCAGCTGGTCACTTGCGAGGGAGTCTTTCCCACTATTTGGAGGAATCAGAATAAAGATAATCCAAAAAATACACCTCATCGCATTTTTTGTTGTGCCTCAGTCGTTTACAGGTCCAGGAATCAGCCGACATAGAAAAGTTCCAGCCATGAGAAAAGCTATGTCTTTGTCCCTCCACGTGCTTTTTTTTATTCTTGTAAAAAATACTTGACAAATGTCTTTGTCCCTCCAAACAGACCGTTGTATTGAATTTCCTGTTCTAAAAATTCTAACAGGTGGCACACACACCCATAGAATATATACGCCGAATTCTATAGACCCACATACACGAAATATACACACAGGTGCATAACATTATCATGAAATATGTTTTATATATCACGTGATCACACAGTTTCGTATGTAAGAAACAAAACATAACTTTTTTGTTTCTTGTCGGTGCAAGTATTGTTTCTATAGATATAAAAACACGATGAAGGACAGAAATTAGGAAACCATGATTTCTGGAAAATCTACAACAGTGTAGTAAATAATAGGCAATCAACAATTCCCCCATTATCTAACAATCATGAGGTTGTTTGCTAAGCAACCTAGAAGGCTATTATGCTTGTCAGTCAGTTTGTATCAAACTCCACACTGGATCCAGCAAACCACTCCCTCCCTGATATTTCTTTGTGGACAAGTGCCACACTAGATAATCTGAAAACCACCCCTACACATGTGCATCATATCATAAAAAAAAACCTAGACATCTCAAAAGCATATGGACCCGATCTCATCGCGGTTGTGCTATTAAAAAAGTGCCCCACTAAGATTGCTCCAGTCTTCTCCAAACTTTAGAATGAATGCCTTAACGAATCTTGCTTTCCTGGCTGCTGAAAAACTGCTTCTGTGGTACTTGTTTACAAGAATTCAGGGGGAAGAACTGGCCCATTGAATTATCTCCCCATTAGCCTCCTCCCGCTTTTCGCCAAAATATTTGAGACCATAATTAGCCATACTATAGTGCGTCCCCCTACAGCTGTTAAACTTGATCGACCAACAATATGGATTAAGTTATAGCAGATATCCTAACTGTAATCTCCGAACGTATATACTATCCACTGGACAAAGCAGGGAGAGTAGTTCGGTAGCTCTAGATATATCTAAGGCTTTTGACAGAGTATGGCCCAAGAGTCTTCTTGGGAAAATCAGATCATACGGTATCACTGGAAGAATGCTTATAATTAAATCCTTTTTAAATAAGAGATCAATCCAGGTTGTCCTCCATCGTCGTACATCTAAACAATATGATAAAAATGCGGGTGCACATAAGGGGTCGATCCTTGGACTTTTATTATTCCTAATAATATTCATAAATGAACTTCCTGAAAATTGTCTCTGAGATGGGTATATTTGGTAATGACACCACGCTCTATAACAGGCACTAGGGGCAAACAAATGAACACTAGAGAGAGGACTTCCAAAAGATCATATTCTCTTCCCTTTTCAGTTTAACTTTCACCATGCGACGAAACAGACAAGGAATTCCTCTGCCTGTGGAAACAACTGTAATGGACTTAGTTAATATCTTGGGGTTATAAAATGAATAATTTATATATATATATATATATATTTTTTTTTTTTTTTTTTTACACAGTGATCACCAAATTATCAAGGCCCGGAAGCCACTCAGGGATAAGGGTTATTGCAAGTACATCACGTTAGTGAGGAGATTTTATGAAGTGTTTAATTAGGGGGGCGGTTCATTAGGAATTTGTTAACATTAGACTTGAAGACATCCAAGTTGTAGTCCGGAGGGAAGCAGGCAGACGGAACAGAGTTCCACAGGCGTGCAGTTCTAAGAAAGAAGCTTTGCTCATGAAATCCGCGTTTTGATTTAGGCACAGATATAGAGTGGGGGAAATTTTTCACAGTGGATTCAGCTAGACGGGTGTTTTTCGTGAAAGTTTGGTGAGGGGGGACCAGGGATTGGAGTTCAGACGAGCACCTGCCATGAAAATAACGATAAAACAAGGATAGGCTCGCAACGTCTCTTCTGTGGGAGAGGGGTTGCAAGGTAGAGAAAAGGGCATCCCCCACTAAACCACGAAGTCTATTTTGTACTCTGTCAAGGCATGATAGGCTGTTTTTGGCAGCTCCTGCCCAGATATGGCAACAGTATTCCATCCTTGGCCGTACTTGGCTTTTATATAGATAGAGAATTGCATCAGTAGTGAGATATCTTCTGGAGCGGTAGAAGGATCCCACCATCTTTCCTGCGACCTTGGCAACAGACTTGATGTACGTGTTCCATTTCAGATCAGGAGTAAAGGTCAAACCCAGAAGCTTGTCAAAACACGGGGCCTCACCCAGACGAGAGCCATCCATCACAATTGATGCCAGCTGGGGATCAGAGCGTTGATGATGTAAGGATAGGAGTTTGGTTTTAGATGCATTAAAGGTAACTAGCCACATCTTCCCCCACTGAACCACGCGCTCGAGATCAGAGGAGAGAGAATCCGAGAGAACTTCGTCATTTACAGCCTTTGATGTGTTGCCGTAGATGGTCGTGTCATCAGCATAGATGTCAACGAATGATTTAAGTATGTGTTTAGGGAGGTCATTGATGTAGATCAGGAAGAGAGTTGGGCCGAGGATTGACCCCTGAGGGACTCCAGCATTTATATTGCAGGCCTCCGATTTTTGTCCATCTACCACTACTCTTATGAGCCTATCGGAGAGAAATGATTTAATGATTGAGAAAACATTTCCAGTTATACCGTAGCTGGAAATCTTGTGAAGTAGACCCTTATGCCATACTTTGTCAAAGGCCTTTGATATGTCAAGAGCAATTGCCCTAGAAAGGAAGCCTTTGTCAAGAGATTCACTAATCCTGTGGGATATAACCGTCAGCACATCTGCGGTAGATCTTGCAGAGTGGAAACCATATTGTGTGTCACTAAGAAGGTTGTTTCTGCTGAGGTGGTTGACTATTTCTCTATTTAATATTGATTCCAGTAACTTACTCATAACACAGAGAAGACTTATTGGTCTGTATTGAGAGGGAGATGACTTATCACCTGAATTCTTAAATACAGGGCAAACTGATGAGGTCTTCCAGGGGGTCGGGAAGCACTTCTCCTTAAGGCAGCGCTTAAATAGTTTTGTAAGTATGGGAGCAAGTTCTGGTTGAAGCTTTTTTAACACTATAATTGGGATGCCATCAGGGCCAGTTGCTTTACTGGAATCTAGGTTTTTTATTAGCTTGGCGACCTCATGCACGGATATTTGTATATTACCTAGCTTGTTCTGTGTTATAGGAGGAAATATGGGGAGTTGATGGCCTTCGTCGCATAGGGTAGAATTAGCTGCAAAGTTCTTTGCAAATAGTTTGGCCTTGTCTGACGCTGACGAGATAACCTCTGGTCCATTGATAATGGTTGGGATAGAACGCACACTTCTGTTCAGGATCCTATTTGTTATTTGCCAAAACTGGTGGGAACCAAGCCGTTGATCAGCTACCTTGGATTTAACAGACTGGGCATATAGCTCTCTTGCATTTTTTATTACTCTTTTACAGTGGTTGCTGGCAGTCCTGAAAGCAGCTTTAGTCTCAGTGCATCTATTACGTTGGTAGTTATGGAAAAAGTGATTTCTGTGCGCGATAGCAGCAGCACATTCTGGGGAGAACCATGGCTGGCTGTTAGGTTTTTGTTGGAATTTTTTTGATGGTATGAATTGGTCTATGCCTACAATTAACCATTCGGTCAGATCTGATACTATAGAGGACACTTCCTTTTTAAACATGGAGTGCAGAGGTAAATCAGATATGAATGTACGGAAGCTATCCCAGTCAGCCATAGAGTATCGGTATACAGTACGGTGGAGGGGTACGTCTGATGGCTTCTTACATTTTGTTTTTATCTTAACTGATACGACGGAGTGGTCGGAGGATCCTAAAGGAGAATGAACGGTACATGAACATAGCTCAGGGGAAGTTGAAAGAAAAAGGTCTAAGAGGCTTGCATATTGATTGGGTGTATCGGGTACACGGGTGGGTTCGCGAACAATCTGAGTGAGGTCATAAGCAATGGCAAAATCATGACAAAACCTCCCCTCATCATCTGTCTTATTTGAATGGGTCAGCCATTCCACGTTATGGACGTTGAAGTCACCACAGATGTGGATGTTAGCCGAGGGATGTGAAGACAGTATGTGGTCTATTTTCTCAGATATGCTCTTAAAGATAGTAACTCCGCTGTTGTGGGGCCTATAGAGGGCAAATATAAATGCAGTGGTGTTAGCAAGTGCAACCCTGAAGCACATATAGGGTAAATTAGGATCTTCTCTAGAGATATCCCTGCCACATGGGAAGCCATCCTTAATGTAGGCACATATTCCATGCCCATGGCGATCTTGGGAGTCAGATTTAGCTGTTAAATTGGAGTATCCATGCATTATGAACTCATCTAGGGAAGTGGTCGGCCCTATTCCAGTTTCACATAGAAATAATATGTCCGGTTTCGTCTCCTGTAATTGGGTTTCAACCTCTGGAAGGTTGGAACGTAGACCCCTGATATTGGAGAAGGAGACCTGGTAGTAGGGGTCTACGCTGGAAGATGGGGTTCTAGGTTTAATCGAGTTTTTATTCTGGAGATATTTCATGTTGAGGTTTGGGGATTTGTGGAATAGGTCGGCATACTTGGTTAGAGCAGTACAGAGAGGGAAAGTAAGAGAGAAAAAGACAGGAAGATTTTTTTTTTTATTTGTAGCACACGAAAAGGTAAAGCCGTAACAATTACCCACTAGTATGGCATCGAGAGGCCCCACCAGAGACTACTGCATGGTCCAGATCCACTCACCAAATGGCAATACAGCAGTCCCAGTACTTTGCGCCTGCTGATAGGACAGCCTCCTTAGTGGTTAATCCAAGGTTCGGGTCCCTGACTATCAGGCGGATAACGTCAGCCCAGACAAAACGTTTACCTCCAGCACCCTTACTAGTGACATGGCAACAAGGACAGACAAAGACAGAAAAATATCCGACATCTCAGACTACTGGTCACCAAGTAGTACCGACCTTTAAGCAGCTTTTTCTTCACCCTTTGTCAGAAACATCACTCATTGAATGAGGACTGAATGACAAAATAGGAGAAGCGAGAGTTACTGGAGCTGCCGATAACACATCCACTGTATTATCTACTCTCCATTTAAAAAAAAAAAAAAAGGGGGGGGGGTAGAAAAGGGGAATGGGTACAAGTGACTTATATCTAAGTAGTAAGTCCGGTGCGAACTTAATAATTCATGGCATTTTGGTGATAATCTCCCCTCCCATATTAATGGGTGAAAGTTTGTCGTTATCTATCTAGTTTGAATCATAAAAGTTTCATCTTATAATTAATTAAAATCCAATAATTAACTATTATCAATTTGTAAAGACTGCTTAATATTAATTTACATTAGAGTTTAAATAATTTTTCAAGGTTTTAATTTAGGAGGTCCGTTTTCATGAGTGACTTTCTTTGCTTTGTATTATATTTCGAATGTACTTGAACATAAGGCTAACTATATAAGGTAGGATTCGAAAACTAGAAGAAAATATTTTCAATACAGGCAAGCTTGCAGTAATAGTATATATTAAGTATACTACTTAAATAAAGTCCTAAGTTTATCTACTCTAGAGAATAATTTCCGGCATTTTTTTTTTTATCGTTAGTTGCCTGCATTTTGTTTGTTTTAAAACGTTCAGCTTTGTAGCAGGAGGGCTGGACGGATAATACGGAATACAGACAAAAAGACAGGAGAAATACAGACAAAATACATAAAACACGAAAAGCAAATTTCCAACAACGTAACAAAACATTTAGGATTAGTTTAGAAAAAAAATAAAAATAAAATAAAATAAATAAAAATACTTAACGTTTTTGCACTAGAGATTCCGCCAGCGGTTTTTTTATCAACTGTTAGCTAGCATATGGCTTACTAGAGTGACAGGAGATTTCTATTTCCGGATGACTTGATCGAGTGCCTATCTACAGAATAAAAGTCGTAACGTTTCTATGTGTAAACAATATCTAATTTACATTTTTTTTTTTGTTAAAAAAAAAAAAAAAAAAAAAAAAAATCTAGTTTTTTTTTTGTTTATTATAAAGTCCTAAGTTTATCTACTCTAGAGAATAATTTCCGGCATTTTTTTTTTTTTTTTATCGTTAGTTGCCTGCATTTTGTTTGTTTTAAAACGTTCAGCTTTGTAGCAGGAGGGCTGGACGGATAATACGGAATACAGACAAAAAGACAGGAGAAATACAGACAAAATACATAAAACACGAAAAGCAAATTTCCAACAACGTAACAAAACATTTAGGATTAGTTTAGAAAAAAAAAAAAAATAAATAAAATAAATAAAAATACTTAACGTTTTTGCACTAGAGATTCCGCCAGCGGTTTGTGTGTGTGTGTGTGTGTGTGTGTGTGTGTGGTTTTGCAGTAATTCAAAAAGTAAATAAACCACAAATCTATAACTAAATATTTAGAGATAAAAAAAATCGGAATCGTTAATTTTTATCGGAATTAAGAATTTCGAACAGAATCGGCAATTGTATCGGAATTTGGAAACTATTGGAATCGTCCTATCACTAGTTGAAAAGAATTAGAAAAAAAACAAACGATATCAAAACGGCTGTGTTTTATACTCTGTTTATTGGGAATTCATGTGGTTTTTGTCACAAGTCAGGGAACGTGAGTCCTTGTTGATGGCAGCGCCTATTTTGCAAATGTAGGACAATTATTATTTATTTATTTTTGGAAGAACGCGATTGGATGATCCGTTTAGGAGGACAATTCGCACTTTTATCCAATTGAACTAAAAAACAACAAACGCGTTATTTGGTTGAATTCAACTTATTGCTTCAGCTGCGACGTTCTAGGCAAACTACGGTCCTCAACGGCACTTAACAGCAGGTCAGCAACTGATATTTCTACAAGACTGCACTGGATGTGCATCGCTATAAAATTACACAAATAAACTGGCGTGTAAAGCAAGACTTGTACTTGTACATATGCAACAAGAAAGCGATAAAATTGTTACTTAAAAATTAAGTATGGCAACTCCTATTTCAGAATTGAACATGAAATCTATATGGTAACGTTATCTTATTTTCCTTTGCGTTTTTTTTTTTAAAACTCGCCCCAGACAAAGAATGAAGCCATATGATGTAAGAAACTAAAAATCCTACTTAAATGTCAAAAACTTACCAACAATAAGTTTTAGATGGAATAGATTCTGACTCAGAAAACAGCAATTCCTCCCTTTGTAAGAAACATCGCTCATGGAATGTGACGATTTAAAGAATTAAATAAAGGGAAGTGATAGTTATGCAGATGCCGAAAGGTAACCTATAATTCACTTTCTATTCTCTTTAAATCATAATAAGGAGTCGGGAAGAAACCTTTGAAACTTGAACACAAATAAAAATCCGATCATATTTTCTCCGTTCATCTCCTTTACATCTTTATAATTTTCCATTCCTTCATCTTTTTTTTTAACTAAAACCGATGCGTTCCTTTAATCGATCCGGTTTGAAAATATGATATTATTGTTATTGTTGTTTTCGTTTCTTTTTATTATTATTTGTTTTGTTTAGTTATCCACGGTAGTAAAAAAAAACATGAAAAATACGTCTAACAAGAATTTAACTGTTTCAATAGAAAAATAAACGAACACTCCCCAAACAAGTCGTTCACGAATAGAGTATACAACGTTTTGTAGACGTGAAACTAGTAATAAAACTTAAAACTGAAATATCATAAAACAAAAGCAATGATTATTTTAAACTTGAAACATGAAAGAGCAACGAAAAAATGTTTATTCAATTTTATTTCAGTATTCAAATTTTAAAAACCATAAAACGGAAATCAACGAAATGACACAGTTTTATATGATTACAAGTAAGGTTTTACAAAGATAGCACACAAAGAAATACGAAAATTCGCCAAGTATTTTTTCCAAGAAAAAAAAAACACGTTTTAAGGACAGAATGTTTCATGAGACACTTTCTGATTATATTAAAATTAATGATCAAGGGATATCATTATAATAACACCGGCTAGAAATCTTTCACCGACACAATTTTATTTTATTTAATAATAAATTACTGGACGAATTTACATAAATTTTTGGTCTAGCTATAATCACTATCAACACTTCCCCCATTCTCTATCCGTGCCTAAAGCTAAACTGAAATTCCATGAACAAAGCTTCTTCTCTATAACTACCTGCCTGTGAAACTGTTTCGCTTGCCTGCTTTCTAGCTGATTACAATATCTTAAAGTCCAATGTAAACAACTTCTTGTTGAGCTGCCCCTCCATTTCTACCTCATTTCCTTTCACTGACTATTAATACGCTGTTGTCTCAGTGACTACTGTACACTCATGAACCCTTATCCTCAACAAGCCTTCGGGCCTTGATAAATAGTGACTCCCATGTAAAAGAAACACGTTTTTTTTCAACGGATGAGATACGTATATAATAAAGTTGTTCATGCAATTAAAATTTTTGAATATCGAAGTAAAACTCGATAAACGCTAAAATATTATTTAAAACTTAAATGCAACTGATTAACGTAAATCGTATTTCTGAATTAAATTGGACAGAGGAACGAAAATGCTGTTTCTAAGTTTCAAACGTGACGGTAAAACACAATCGAAAACTGAAATGTTACGAATAAAGGAAATACTAGAGTGTAACAGAGCAAAACACCGTCAAACACGAAAGTAACGAAGGACAAAAATGCTGTTTCAAACTCTAGACTGACAGAACAACGAGAATGCAATTTCAAACTACAATGTGACAGAAAAGGAAAATGCAATTTCAAATTACAATATGACAGAACAACGAAAATGTAATTTAAAATTACAATGTGACAGAACAACGAAAATGCAATTTCAAACTAAAATATGACAGAAAAGGAAAATGCAATTTCGAATTACAATATGACAGAACAATGAAAATGCAATTTCAAATTACAATATGACAAAACAACGAAAACGCAGTGAGAAATTACAATATGACAAAACAACGAAAACGCAGTGAAAAATTACAATATGACAAAACAACGAAAATGCAATTTCAAATTACAATATGACAAAACAACGGAAATGCAATTTCAATTTACAATGTGACAGAACAAGGAAAATGCAGTTTCAAATTACAATATGACAAAACAACGAAAATGCAGTGAAAAATTACAATGTGACAGAACAAGGAAAACGCAGTTTCAAATTACAATATGACAAAACAATGAAAATGCAGTGAAAAATTACAATATGACAAAACAACGAAAACGCAGTTTCAAATTACAATATGACAAAACAATGAAAATGCAATTTCAAATTACAATGTGACAGAACAAGGAAAATGCAATTTCAAATTACAATATGACAAAACAACGGAAATGCAATTTCAATTTACAATGTGACAGAACAAGGAAAATGCAATTTCAAATTACAATGTGACAAAACAACGGAAATGCAATTTCAATTTACAATGTGACAGAACAAGGAAAATGCAGTTTCAAATTACAATATGACAAAACAATGAAAATGCAATTTCAAATTACAATATGACAAAACAACGACAATGCAGTTTAAAATTAAAATATGACAAAACAACGAAAATGCAATTTCAATTTACAATGTGACAGAACAAGGAAAATGCAATTTCAAATTACAATGTGAAAAAACAACAAAAATGCAATTTCAAATTACAATATGACAGAACAACAAAAATGCAATTTCAAATTACAATGTGACAAAACAACGAAAATACAATTCCAAATTACAATGTGACAAAACAACAAAAATGAAATTTAAAATTACAATATGACAGAACAACGAAAATGCAATTTCAAATTACAATGTGACAAAACAACGAAAATACAATTTCAAACTACAATGTGACAAAACAACAAAAATGCAATTTCAAATTACAATGTGACAAAAAAACGAAAATGCAGTTTCAAATTACAATGTGACAAAACAACAAAAATACAATTTCAAACTACAATGTGACAAAACAACAAAAATGCAATTTCAAATTACAATGTGACAAAAAAACGACAATGCCATTTCAAATTACAATGTGACAAACAACAAAAATGCAATTTCAAATTACAATGTGACAAAACAACGAAAATACAATTTCAAACTACAATGTGACAAAACAACAAAAATGCAATTTCAAATTACAATGTGACAAAAAAACGAAAATGCCATTTCAAATTACAATGTGACAAAACAACAAAAATACAATTTAAAACTACAATGTGACAAAACAACAAAAATGCAATTTCAAATTACAATGTGACAAAAAAACGAAAATGCCATTTCAAATTACAATGTGACAAAACAACAAAAATACAATTTCAAACTACAATGTGACAAAACAACAAAAATGCAATTTCAAATTACAATGTGACAAAAAAACGAAAATGCCATTTCAAATTACAATGTGACAAAACAACAAAAATGCAATTTCAAATTACAATTTGACAAAACAACGGAAATGCAATTTCAATTTACAATGTGACAAAACAACGAAAATGCAATTTCAAATTACAATATGACAAAACAACAAAAATGCAATTTCAAATTACAATATGACAAAACAACGAAAATGCAATTTCAAATTACAATATGACAAAACAACGAAAATGCAATTTCAAATTACAATATGACAGAACAACGAAAATGCAATTTCAAACTACAATGTGACAAAACAAAAAACATTGCAGTTTCAAATTACAATATGACAAAACAACAAAAATGCAGTTTCAAATTACAATATGACAAAACAACAAAAACGCACTTTCAAATTACAATATGACAAAACAACAAAAATGCAATTTACAATTACAATGTGATAAAACAACAAAAATGCAATTTCAAATTACAATGGTACAAAACAACGAAAATGCAATTTCAAATTACAATATGACAGAACAACGAAAATGCAATTTCCAATTACAATATGACAAAACAACAAAAATGCAGTTTCAAATTACAATATGACAAAACAACAAATATGCAGTTTCAAATTACAATATGACAAAACAACAAAAACGCAGTTTCAAATTACAATATGACAGAACAACGAAAATGCAATTTCAAATTACAATATGACAAAACAACAAAAACGCAGTTTCAAATTACAATAAGACACAACAACGAAAATGCAATTTCAAATTACAATGTGACAAAACAACGAAAATACAATTTCAAACTACAATGTGACAAAACAACAAAAATGCAATTTCAAATTACAATGTGACAAAACAACGCAAATGCCATTTCAAATTACAATGTGACAAAACAACGAAGGAGGCTGTCCTATCAGCAGGTGCAAAGTACTGGGGCTGCTGTATTGCCATTTGGTGAATGGAATCTGGACCATGCAGTAGCTTCTGGTGGGGCCTCTCGATGCCATACTAGTGGGTAATTGTTACGGCTTTACCTTATCATGTGGTACAAAAAAAAAAAAAAAAAAAATTCTTCGTTTCTTTTTCTCTCTTAGTTTCCCCTCTCTGTCCTGCTCTAAGTAAATCTGTCGACCTAGTCCACAAATTCCAAAATTTCATCATGACAAGTTTCAAAAAAAAATACACGATTAAACCCGGTTCTCCAACTTCCAACGTAGACCCCTACTACCATGTCTCCTTCTCCAACATCAGGGGTCTACGTTCTAACCTTCCAGAGGTTGAAACCCAATTACAGGAGACTAAACCAGACCTTTTATTTTTAAGTGAAACTGGCATTGGACAGGCTATTTCCCTTGATGAGTTTGCAATTACAGGATACTCTAACTTAACTTCTAAATCTGACCCCCAAGATCGCCATGGGCATGGAATATGTGCCTATATTAAAGATAGCTTTCCATGTGGGAGGGACATCTCCAGGGAAGATCCTAACTTACCTTATATGTGCTTCCGGGTTGCTTTAGCTCACACTACTGCATTTATATTTACTCTCTATCGCCCCCACAACAGCGGAGTTACTATCTTTCAAAGCATATCTGAGAAAATTGACCAAGTCCTTTCTACTTATCCTTCAGCTAACATTCACGTATGTGGAGACTTCAATGTTCACAACGTCGAATGGTTGACCCACTCAAACAAGACCGATGATGAGGGGAGGTTCTGTCATGATTTCTCCATTGCCTATGACCTCACTCAGATTGTTCAGGAACCTACCCGTGTGCCCGATAATGACGGCCAGTATGCGAGCCTACTAGACCTTTTTCTCACAACTTGCCCTGAACTATGTTCAGTTTCTGTTCTGTCGCCTCTTGGATCTTCCGACCACTCTGTTGTATCAATTAAGATAAAAATGAAATGTAATAAGTCCCCAGACGTACCTCTTCATCGTACAGTATATCGATACACTAAGGCTGACTGGGATAGCTTCCGTACATTTATATCTGATCTACCTCTGCATTCCATGTTTAAAAAGGATGTGTCCTCAATAGTATTAGACCTAACTGAATGGTTAATTGTAGGTATTGACCATTTCATACCCTCTAAAAAGTTTCAGCAAAAACCTAACAGCCAGCCATGGTTCTCTCCAGAATGTGCTGCTGCCATTGCGCACAGAAATCACTTTTTCCACTGCTTCAAACGTAATAGATGTATGGAAACTAAAGCCGTTTTCAGGACTGCCAGCAACCATTGTAAGAAAGTAATAAGGAACGCAAGAGAGTTGTATGCTCAATCTGTTAAGTCCAAAGTAGCTGAGCAGCGGCTTGGTTCCCACCAGTTTTGGCAAATAGCAAACAGAATCCTGAACAGAAGCGTGTGCTCCATCCCAACTATTATCAATGGATCTGAGGTAATCTCGTCAGCATCAGACAAAGCCAAACTCTTTGTCAAGAACTTTGCAGCTAATTCTACCCTTTGCGACCAAGACCGCCAACCCCCAATATTTCCTCTTGTATCAGAAAACACGCTATGTGATATACGTATATCTGTACGTGATGTTGCCAAACTAATCAAAAACCTTGATTCCAGTAAAGCAACTGGCCCTGATGGTATTCCAATTATAGTACTCAAAAAACTTCAACCTGAACTAGCGCCCATACTTACAAAACTGTTTAAACGTTGTCTTAAGGAGAATAGTTTCCCATCTCCCTGGAAAATCTCATCAGTATGCCCTGTATTTAAGAATTCAGGTGATCGCTCATCCCCCTCTCAGTACAGGCCAATAAGTCTCCTGTGCGTCATGAGTAAGTTGCTAGAATCTGTATTAAATACAGAAGTAATCAAACATCTCAACAAAAATAACCTTCTTAGTGACACTCAATATGGTTTCCGTTCTGCTAGATCTACAGCAGATGTCCTTACAGTTATATCGCATAGGATTAGCAAATCTCTCGACGGTGGCAATCTTTCTAGGGCAATTGCTCTTGACATATCTAAAGCCTTTGATAGGGTATGGCATAAAGGTTTACTTCATAAGATCGCTAGCTATGGTATAGCTGGAAAAGTCTTCTCAATTATTAAATCATTTCTTTCTGATAGATTCATAAGAGTAGTAGTTGAGGGGCAAAAATCAGAAGCTCACAATATTAATGCCGGTGTCCCTCAGGGATCCATCCTGGGCCCAACTCTTTTCCTGATCTACATTAATGATCTTCCAAATCATATCCTTACATCATTTGTAGACATTTATGCTGACGACACTACCATTTATGGTACCACATCTAAGACAGTAAACGAGCAAGTTCTCTCCAATTCTCTCTCCTCTGATCTTGAGCACGTAGTACAATGGGGAAAGGAGTGGCTGGTTACTTTTAATGCATCTAAAACCAAGCTTCTCTCTTTACATCATCAACATTCTAATCCACATTTGTCATCAATTGAAATGAATGGCTCTCGTCTTCAGGAGGCCTCAAGTTTTGACAAGCTTCTGGGCTTGACCATTACTCCTGATCTTAAATGGAACACGTATATCAAATCTGTTGCCAAGGCCGCTGGAAAAATGGTGGGATCTTTCTATCGATCCAGTAGATATCTCACTGCTGATGCTATTCTCTATCTATATAAGAGCCAGGTACGTCCAAGGATGGAATACTGTTGCCACATCTGGGCAGGAGCTGCTAGAAAGAACTTGTCCTGCCTTGATAGAGTTCAAAATAGACTTCGTAGCCTCGTAGGAGATGTCCTTTTCTCCTCCTTGCAACCTCTATCTCACAGAAGAGATGTTGCGAGTTTGTCTCTGATGTATCGTTATTTTCATGGAAAGTGTTCAACTGAGCTTCAATCTATGGTCCCCCCTCGCCAAACTTTCACAAGAAACACTCGTCTAGCTGTAAACACTATCAATAATTTCCCCCACTCTTTATCTGTGCCTAAACCTAAACGTAGATTCCATGAACAAAGCTTCTTTCTTAGAACTGCACGCCTGTGGAATTGTCTTCCGTTTTCCTGCTTTCCGGCTGACTACAATATGGTTTTGTTCAAGTCTAAAGTAAATAAGTTCTTGATGAGCCGTTCCATATAAGTTATTAAATTTACCAAATTTTCATTACTAATGATTACTATATTGACCAACTTCTACTGTACACTCTTTAACCCTTATCCTTGAGTGGCCTCTGGGCCTTGATAATTGTGGTGATGCCTTTGTAAAAAAAAAAAAAAAAAAAGAAAAAAAAAAACAAAAACAACGAAAATGCAATTTCAAATTACAATGTGAAAAAACAACAAAAATGCAGTTTCAAATTACAATATGACAAAACAACAAAAATGCAGTTTCAAATTACAATATGACAAAACAACAAAAATGCAATTTCAAATTACAATGTGACAAAACAACGAAAATGCAGTTTCAAATTACAATGTGACAAAACAACGAAAATACAATTTCAAACTACAATGTGACAAAACAACAAAAATGCAATTTCAAATTACAATATGACAAAACAACAAAAATGCAGTTTCAAATTACAATATGACAAAACAACAAAAATGCAGTTTCAAATTACAATATGACAAAACAACAAAAACGCAGTTTCAAATTACAATATGAAAAACAACAAAAATTCAATCTAAAATTACAATGTGACAAAACAACGAAAATGTAATTTCAAATTACAATGGTACAAAACAACGAAAATGCAATTTCTAAATACAATATGACAAAACAACAAAAACGCAGTTTCAAATTACAATATGACAAAACAACAAAAACGCACTTTCAAATTACAATATGACAAAACAACAAAAATGCAATTTACAATTACAATGTGATAAAACAACAAAAATGCAATTTCAAATTACAATGGTACAAAACAACGAAAATGCAATTTAAAATTACAATGTGACAGAACAACGAAAATGCAATTTCTAATTACAATATGACAAAACAACAAAAATGCAGTTTCAAATTACAATATGACAAAACAACAAATATGCAGTTTCAAATTACAATATGACAAAACAACAAAAACGCAGTTTCAAATTACAATATGACAGAACAACGAAAATGCAATTTCAAATTACAATATGACAAAACAACAAAAACGCAGTTTCAAATTACAATAAGACACAACAACGAAAATAAAATTTCAAATTACAATGTGACAAAACAACGAAAATACAATTTCAAACTACAATGTGACAAAACAACAAAAATCCAATTTCAAATTACAATGTGACAAAACAACGAAAATGCCATTTCAAATTACAATGTGACAAAACAACGGAAATGCAATTTCAATTTACAATGTGACAAAACAACGAAAATGCAATTTCAAATTACAATGGTACAAAACAACGAAAATGCAATTTCAAATTACAATGGTACAAAACAACGAAAATGCAGTTTCTAATTACAATATGACAGAACAACGAAAATGCAATTTTAAACTACAATATGACAAAACAACAAAAATGCAGTTTCAAATTACAATATGACAAAACAACAAAAATGCAGTTTCAAATTACAATATGACAAAACAACAAAAACGCAGTTTCAAATTACAATATGACAAAACAACAAAAATGCAATTTAAAATTACAATGTGACAAAACAACGAAAATGTAATTTCAAATTACAATGGTACAAAACAACGAAAATGCAATTTCTAATTACAATATGACAAAACAACAAAAACGCAGTTTCAAATTACAATATGACAAAACAACAAAAATGCAATTTAAAATTACAATGTGACAAAACAACGAAAATGTAATTTCAAATTACAATGGTACAGAACAACGAAAATGCAATTTCAAATTACAATATGACAAAACAACAAAAACGCAGTTTCAAATTACAATAGGACAAAATAACAAAAATGCAGTTTCAAATTACAATATGACAAAACAACAAAAACGCAGTTTCAAATTACAATATGAAAAAACAACAAAAATGCAATTTCAAATTACAATATGACAAAACAACGAAAATGCAATTTCAAATTACAATATGACAAAACAACGAAAATGCAATTTCAAATTACAATAGGACAAAACAACAAAAATGCAGTTTCTTATTACACTATAACAAAACAACGAAAATGCAATTTCAAATTACAATATGACAGAACAACGAAAATGCAATTTCAAATTACAATGTGACAGAACAACTAAAATGTAATTTCTAATTACAATATGACAGAACAACTAAAATGTAATTTCAAATTACAATATGACAAAACAACTAAAATGCAATTTCAAATTACAATATGACAGAACAACTAAAATGTAATTTCAAATTACAATATGACAGAACAACGAAAATGTAATTTCAAATTACAATATGACAGAACAACTAAAATGTAATTTCAAATTACAATATGACAGAACAACTAAAATGTAATTTCAAATTATAATATGACAGAACAACGAAAATGCAATTTCAAATTACAATATGACAAAACAACAAAAATGTAGTTTCTAATTATAATATGACAGAACAACTAAAATGTAATTTCAAATTGCAGTATGACAAAACAACGAAAATGTAATTTCAAATTACAATATGACAGAACAACTAAAATCTAATTTCAAATTACAATATGACAGAGCAATAAGAATACAATTTGAGTCATAAGCTTAAAAGAGCAAAACGAAAATATCTCAAACTTAAGCGTGACAAACAGCTAACCAAACAAAACCTATTCATATCGTTACTTGATGACATCACAGAACAGGAAATCTTTGGATGCGTCAATGGACTGTTTTCAGATATTGCCAAGGCTGCTGCTAAGAAGGTTAGCTCTGTCTACCATGCAAGAAAACTACCTACACCTGTACCTTGAATTTCTACAAAGCAAATACTCGCTCATTTATGGGATATTATTGGCACATCTATGCTGATGCATTTACGACTAGTCTCTCCCTCTTAGAGAGGGTCTGTAAAAGAGTATAAAATCTGATTTTTTCCACACTGTCAACTAAGCTCTAACATCTGTTCCATCGCCACAATGTTGTATACTTGTGCTTGTTTTACAAATACTATAATGGAATGTGAGATGGAACTCACATCGACGTACATACTACCGACTAACCCGTCTAACTGTTGAGCTCCCTAAATATTGGAAAGCTTTCTACTCTAATAGTTTCTTCCCTCGGATTGCTAGATATTGGAATTCCCTCACTGTTTCCTGCTTCCTGGTATACAGAAATTTAAATGTAATGTGAACAAACATCTCACTGCTTAACTACATACATATTGTCTCTGTAGACATGGTCCCTCATAGTAGCCTTTTACATCCAAGTAGCAATTTGTTTAGGGATGAATACAAGTAAATCATTCGTACACATTTATGCAGATATAATAATCTATGGCAACACTTCAATGATCGTTATTTCTGATTCTCTCTCTTCTAATCTTGAGAACGTGGTGCAGTGGGGAAAAGGGTGGCTGGTTAATTTTAATGCATCGAAAACCAAGCTTCTTTCCTTTCATCATAATCACTCTGATCCCCACCACACCCCAATTAAAATGAATGGCTCCCGTCCTGGGGAAATTCCATGTCTTTGCAAGCCTCTAGGATTGACCTTCACTCCTGATCTGAAATGGAACACATACACCAAATTGGTTGCCAAGATGGCTAGAAAAATAATTGGATCACTCTACCGCTCCAGTAGGTATCTCACTACCGATGCAATCCACTATCTGTATAAGAGACAGATACGCCCTAAAATGGAGTATTGTTGTCTCATCTGGACAGAAGCTGCTCGGCGAGCCCTATCAAGCCTTGATAGTTCAAAACCGACTTGAAACCTAGTAGGTGATGCCCTTTTCTAGTCCCTGCAACCTCTTTCTCACATAAGAGATGTTGGGAGCCTGTCTCTGCAATATCGTTATTTTCATGGTAAGCACTCCTGGTTGCCAAGATCGCTAGAAAAATAATTGGATCACTAAAAAAAAAAAAGCACTCGACTGAACTATAATCTATGATCCCCCTTTTGCCAAATGTTCACAAAAAAAAATTGATAAGCTACAATCACTATAAACGTTATCCCCCACTGTTTATCTGTGCCTAAACGCAGACTCCACGAACAAAGCTTCTTTCCTAGAACTGCCCACTCGTGGAACATTGTTTCGCTGTCCTGCTTCCCGGTTGAATACAACATGGTAGCCTTCAAATCCAATGTAAACAAGTTATTATTGAGCCGTTCCTATAAATAATCAAATTCCACTAAATTTACACCATTAACACTACGATTTTACATTCATTAATCCTGATCCTCGATTGGCTTTCGTGCCTTGATAAGTGGTTAATCTCAAGTAAAAAATTAAAATAAAATAAAAATAAAAACGATGAAAATATCATTTTAAATCGAATTGCGACAGATCGAGCAATAGACGAACAGATAGACAAAGCCTTTTATTCGAGATGCGAAGACGCGTTGCAAACCAGTAACGCCACACCAAAATATGACACATCATAAAGAACGAAGTAAACACTCCCTTGTGAGCATCCATATCAACGGAATTCTTTCATCTCAGAAAAAAAGCGATTATTTTTTTTTTTTTACAGAAATACACGCATGAAAATCATTCGAAGCCCAGGAGGTCCAACCAAAAAGTCATTTCAATGTTTATTGCTAAACTCCCATCTCCACACCATGCACTCCACTCGACATTTCAAAAGTTTGTGTAATTAGTAGTTTACAGTAAACTACTAATTTCACTGACCTCTATTTCAACCGTTTCTTGTTCAAAAGTCAACAGGTTCATAATTTGAAACCGGCAATAAAAATAAAATTGATTTGCTTTTTGACCAAAAATTGATTTTTATCCCTGATAGAAAAAAATCCGCCAACAATTTGGAGAATTATCCGATTTTAATGACTTTCGGTTGAGACGATTATTGGTCTCGGGCTCGGATATTAAAAAATCTCATTCTTTTTTTTTTTAGGCATCGGAATTGGTAAAGAAATGGTGCCCGGAAAACTCGTCCCTGGAAAACTCGTCCCTGGAAAACTCGTCTCCGGAAAACTTGTCTCCGGAAAATTCGTCTCCGGAAAACTTGACCGCGGAAAACTCGTCCCCTTTCGCTAAGTAGGAAAACTCGTCCCTTATTGAATAAATATCGATTGAAAACACATTTTATGATCGTTCTTGAAGGAGATATTGTTTTTTAAAATAGACTATAGCCCCTCCCCTAATATTTTTAAAAGATATTTTATTTGTTTAATGAGTTTTTTTTTTTAATAAAATCGATTTTCTAAGTGTCCGTTTTCTACCTAACTGGCTAAGTTCTTAGTGGTTTAACTTATTTTAAAGCGTTTATTATGTTCATACAAAGTTAATTACAATTTTTTTTTTGTTCTTATTTTAACGATGTTTTTTGGAGTCATAAAAACAATAAAAAAAACAAAGCCAAAAAATAGAAAAAAACAGGGAGCGATTCGATTCTTCGTTACTTTTTTGTTTTGGTTTTTTAATTATGATAGTTTTTTGTTGTTATGTTTTTGTTTTCTCTCATACCAAACCAATCATGCGTTATTTAAAATTATAATGTTATCAATTATCAACATTTATTGTCGTCCTGTCAAATTTTGCAAGAATTAACTAATAAATTAAAAGCGAAATATTTTTTGGCGCGAGAGATGCCATGTGCTAACAATCTCTCGTTAACTAATTTTTAATTTTTTTTAATTTTTACTTCAAAATTCTAAAATCAATCATTACGAGAAAAAGTAATCACTAAATAAATTTTTTAATCAATTTTATTGAAAACTCCGCTATCGTTTATCAAGAATCTTTTTAATTTCATTTTTTGTTGGTTGTTTTTCGGAGGGAGATATAGTTTTTACCCCCCCCCCTCTCTAAATTATATTTTAAAAAAATATTAAAATTTATTATTTTCTTTTTAAAACCAAATCTCCCTCAGTAATTTCTTTAATTTTCTATTTTTTAGCGATTATCAAGACCCCTAAGATGTGATATACCGGACATTATTTCTCGTTTTCACGTAACAAACACTTGACATGTGTTTTGTTTGTTATCTGTGTTTTTTTTTCTTTACCGAATAAACGATTCCAAAAAAAATTAGACAACGAACAACATAGTCGGCGAGGTAGAAAAATCGATTTTACCCTTTTATAAACAACAGTAAATAAGTAAATTCTTTTTATATTAATATAAAAAAATATGCAGTCTCGTTTATGAACATAAACGCTTTAAAATAACTGAAACCACTAAGAACTTAACCAATTAGGTAGAAAACGGACACTTAGAAAATCGATTTTTATTTTTAAAAAAAGAAATTAAACAATTAAAAATATTTTTTTTTAAAATAATGGGAGGCTATAATCTATTTTAAAAAACAATATCTCCTTCAAGAACGATCATAAAATGTGTTTTCAATCGATATTTATTCCATAAGGGACCAGTTATCCTACCTAGCGTTTTCCGGAGACGAGTTTTCCCGGGACGAGTTTTCCCGGGACGAGTTTTCCCGGGACGAGTTTTCCTAAATTAAACAAAAAAAAAATAGCCTAATTTCTGATTCCCAAAACGATTGTATTAATTTTCCGTTTAAAACTTAATTTTCTTTTGATAACAGAAATGATAAGATGAATATTCGTTTTTAACTAAAATCTATAATCTATAAATAATAATAAAGAATTTCGGTAAAAATGGAACGGATATAAACGTTATATGGTAAGAATGGCACGGATAAAAACGTTACTGGTAACAATGACATGGACAAAACAGTTATAGTTAAAAATGGCAGGGATAAATCGTTGCAGGTAAAAATGGCACGGATAAAACGTTACAGGTAAAATTGTACGGCTAAAAACCTTATAGATAAAAAAACTGCACGGATAAAAACATTACTGGTAAAAATGGCACGGATAAAATGTTACAGGTAAAAATGGCACGGATAAAAACGTTTTAGGAAAAAATGGTACGGAGAAACATTGCAGGTAAAAATGACACGAGTGAATAAATTGATAAATATTAAAAAAAAAAAATTTAAAAAAAGAGTTTATCAAAATGTTGGATACTAAGGGTAACACATTAAAAAATTTGTGAAATAGAAATTATATCTACATTTACAAGTAGGTTAGGCCTGTGCGTTAAGTACCCCACCACACACACATAAATAAAATCCGACTTATCAGGCGATTTTAAAAGAATCGGAATCAGTAATAGTATCGGAATCGGTAATTCAGAACACAGACATTAATTATATGAGAATTGGGATAATTTAAGCTGTCCAAAAAGTCACTGAATAATTTTGAACTTTTTTTTTTACACGGTGGTCACCACTTATCAAGGCCCGGAAGCCACTCAGGGATAAGGGTTATTGCAAGTACAGTGCGTTATTGTGGAGATTTAATGAAGTGTTTACTTAAGGGGGCGGGTCATTAGGAATTTGTTAACGTTGGACTTGAAGACATCCAGGTTGTAGTCCGGTTGGAAGCAGGCAGACGGAACAGAGTTCCACATGCGTGGAGTTCTGAGAAAGAAGCTTTGTTCATGGAATCTACGTTTTAATTTAAGCACAGATATAGAGTGGGCGAAATTTTTCACAGTGGATTCAGCTAGACGGGTGTTTTTCGTGAAAGATTAGCGAGGGGAAACCAGAGATTGGAGTTCAGACGAGCATCTCCCATGGAAATAACGATAAAACAAAGACAGAGAGAGAGAGAGAGAGAGAGGTTGCAGGGTAGAGAAAGGGCATCCCCCACTAAGCCACGAAGTCTATTTTGTACTCTGTCAAGGCAGGATAGACTGTTTTTAGCAGCTCCTGCCCAGATATGGCAGCAGATTCTTTATTTTGATGAAATCTTTCTATAATTTTAACACAATCTGAGTTAGACATTGAGATTTAAAAAATGCAAAATTCAAACAATTATTATTTATGAAAAATAATGTCTTTTAAATGTTTTCCATTTCGCTCTGATATATTTCCTAGCATTCTAACGATCATAATAATAATCGTTCAGGTTACTTGGCATCTTCCCGGCAGTGCTCTATATAACACCACCTTCTTAAAGAAAAGCAAAACCTTGGAGAGTGGACCTCATAGAAGTGAACAAGACCAGATAATACCTTAATCTAGGGTTTCTCAAAGGGAGCTCCACAGAGCTCCGTGAGTGAAGCTTAAGGGCCTCGAAAATCATTTCTTAAAGAGGGTGAAATGGTTTATATGGAAAAATTAAATGTCTGCAGAATTATTAATCCTTTTTACTGGAAAGAGATATTATACTTTTGGCAGGGTATGGCACGATGGTCTTCTGATGAAAATAAAATCCTATGATATCACTGGACGAATTCTTAGCATAATTAGATCCTTTTTAAATGAGAGAAGAATCCAGGTTGTCCTTGATGGGCAGATGTCCAAAGAATTTTATATAAATGCGAGTGTACCTCAGGGATCGATTCTTGGACCGTTGTTATTTCTGATATTCATAAATGAATTACCTGATAAAATTGTCCCTGAGATAAGTACATTAGCCGACGACACCACGCTCTATAACAGGCACGTGGGGAAAACTAATGAGCACATATCTAAGGTAATGACTGAAACCATAGAGGGAGATCTCCGGTCTGCAGTGAAATGGAGTCAAAAATGGATGGTAACGTTCAACTCTGCCAGGACAAAGCTTGTTTCTGTTAATAATTGCATTAATCCTTACCAAACACCAATAGGTATGGCTAGAGATACTTTACCTGAGAGCAATTTGTTCAAGCTCCTTGGCTTAACGTTCACGGGAAACATGAGTTGGAATAGATACATCGAGATTATTGTTAAGGCTGCTGCAAAGAAAGTGGGCTCTCTCTATCGTGCTAGAAAGTTACTTACGCCTGAAAGTATCATGTACCTCTACAAAGCCACCATTCGTCCGTGTATGGAGTACTGCTGTCACGTTTGGGCTGGCGCATCTGCTACTAGTCTCTCGCTCCTGGACAGGGTCCAAAAGAGAGTCGCCAACCTAATGGGTCCCGAACTGTCATCTAAATTTCAGTCCCTGTCCCACCGACGAAATGTTGCAACCCTTTTCCTGTTTTACAAGTATTTTTATGGTGGATGCTCTGACGAACTACAAGCCCTTGTACCCTCTCGACAAAAATACCCCCGACAAACCCGACAAGCAGCAAAGTCCCACCCCTACATAGTTGAGATCCCTAGATACCAGAAAGCCTTTTACTCTAATAGCTTCTTCCCCAGAACTACAAGACTTTGGAATTCTCTTCCGGTTTCCTGCTTCCCCAACTATATTGACATGCAGAAGTTCAAGTGTAATGTGAACAGACATCTTGCTGCTCAACTCCCTACATAGAACCCCTGCGCCTTAGGTCCCTTATAGTAGTCCCCTATATCAAAGTTGCAACATGCCTTGTTTGGGGTGAAAATGTAAAAAAAAAAAAAACTACAGATGTAAAAAGTTTCAGGATTTTTCATGAAAAAGAAAATAAAAAAAATTAACAAAAAATACAAAGGGTTGATATGCCGTAAAACAAAAACAACCAACCAACCCAAAAATGCAACAATTTTTGATTAATAAAAATTAAAACTGGTTGCAAGCATTTTCATTAGTTTGTGTCAAAGTTTGAAATTAATGTTTTAATATTTATTTTAGAAATAATCCATGAAAACCTTTGCCCTGCTCAGAGACTCCATGGTGTTCTGAAGTTTGGGAAACCCAGTCTTGATCTATAGGAAACAAGACACCCCAACAATGATCGAAATTATGTTTATTATCGAAAGAAAAGCTTTGGGTGAGAGTTGCACTAAATAAGAACTATCAAACGAAAATCCGTTCACTAAATTTCAGCAAAAATAAATAAGAAAATTAATAAATAATGCGCCCTGATTTACAAAATCAGAAAAGCGATTTCGTGAATAACCAAACCCTAGAAGGAAACTGAGTAAAAAGCCCATACAATATGAGATCTCCGCAACGCTAAGAACAACAATTTGTAAATGAGTGGCGTCATACTATTATTACTGTCAAGTTGTTTATTGCATTTGAGCAGCTTAAGGAGTGTTCTTCCATCAAATGTGGCATTAAACATCTTTTATATTTCTTTTCAAAATCAAACCGCAAAAAACATGTTACCGAATAGAATTTATAAATACTCTAGTTAATGCATAAAACTGTGTTTATACTAAAGTAACGAAATATGGGTTAGATGAGTAACGAAAGTAATTCTTCCTAATAAATACCCCGGATATCTTAGCGCTAAGTGAGACTAACCTACACTCCTCTATCCCCTCTAACCACTTTAATATGCCTGGATATCTCCCACTCTGCCGTGAGGACTCTGACAGACACATGCATGGACTTGGAGTTTACATTCGTAATACCCTTCCACTGACTAGAGAAACAAACCTAGAATCGGATGATCAAGCCTTTATGTGCTTTAGACTAATCTTGCAACACATTAGCAGCACTCTCCATCGACACTAGCGCCCAAGTACATGTATTTGGTGACTTTAATGTCCATCACAACAACTGGCTTGGATTCTCTACTTACATACATGCAGCAGGCAGCACAACTCATAGCTTCTCTATATCTCACTCCCTATCACAAATTGTTACTTTTCCAACCCGTTTCCCTGACCAGGAAGAACAACATGCATCACTTTTAGATCTGTTTTTGACCACAGTTCTTGATGATTGTATAACGAATGTCGACAACCCACTTGGGAACGCTGATCATGCAGTGATAATGGGTGAAATCGCCCTAAACTTTAGAGCCAAAACTGAAGAGCCAGTGCTCAAAACAACGAGATATTATAAAGCTGAATGAGAAGCCATCAGAGATCTTATCAGAGATGCCCCATGGGGAAATAGTTTTTCTCTTCCTGCTGAACAGTGCGCAAACGAGACCATCTAATGCTTCAAAACTGCAATCGAAGCGCATGTGCCCATGCGGAAATTCTAAAGCAAGCCCCACTCTCCCCAATGGTTTACTTTGACTTGCGCAACTGCCATTGCTCAAGGCAGCATGCATACCGCAGATTTAACCGACATAAGTCCGGTTCAAACAGACAGAAGTACATAGAAGCTAGAAGTAACGTTAAGAAAGAAATAGCGACAGCTAAGAGAGAATTTATGGAAACCACTAAAAAACGCATTGAAGCACAAAAACTAGGAACTCGTGACTTCTGGAAAATCTACAACAGTGTCGTAAATAATGGGAAATCAACAATTCCCCCACTAACCAACAATCACGAGGTTGTTTGCCCAGCAATTGAGAAGGCTAACATGCTTGCCATTCGATTTGCCTCAAACTCCACACTTGACCCTTCCAACCACCCCCTACCTGAATTTCCTATGCGGACAGAAGCCACGCTAGACGATCTGAAAATCACCCCTGCTCAGGTGCATGCTATCATAAAAAAACCTTGACACTTCAAAAGCATGTGGACCTGATCTCATCCCAGCTGTGCTATTAAAAAGTGCTCAGCCGAAGTAGCTCCAGTTCTCTCCAAACTCTACAAGAAATGCCTTAATGAATCTTGCTTTCCAAGCTGTTGGAAAACTGCTTCTGTGGTACCAGTATTCAAGAATTCTGGTGAAAGAATTGACCCATTAAATTATCGCCCCATTAGCCTCCTCCAACTTTTTGCCAAAATATTTGAGACCTTAATTAACCATGCTCTAGTCCTTCACCTTACAGATGCTAAGCTTCTGACTGACAAACAATATGGATTTAGACAAGCCCGTTCCACAGCAGACATCCTAACTGTAATCTCTGAACGTATATACCATTCACTGGACAAAATTGCCTCTGAGATGGGTATATATGCTGATGACACTACACTCTATGGCAGACACGACAGG
The DNA here is from genome assembly GCF_053919585.1 of Euprymna scolopes. Lineage (NCBI taxonomy): Eukaryota > Metazoa > Mollusca > Cephalopoda > Sepiida > Sepiolidae > Euprymna > Euprymna scolopes. The sequence goes on from NC_136483.1 coordinate 3,156,828, forward strand.
AAAACAAATGAACAAACATCTAAAGAAATGGCAGAAACACTAGAGGAAGACCTCCAATCTGTAGTGGAATGGGAGCAAAAATGGATGGTCACGTTCAAAGCCGCCAAGACTAAACTAGTTTCATTCAATAATTACAAGAAACCTTCTCTCCCACCTATAGCAATGGCCAACGACTCTTTATCTGAGAGTACATCTTTCAAACTCCTTGGCCTAACGTTCACAGGAAACATGAGTTGGAACAATTACATCGAGAGCATTGCCAGGGGCGCAGCAAGGAAGGTGGGCTCTCTCTACCTTGCTAGAAAACTACTAACACCCGAAAGTATCCTGTACCTCTATAAGGCCACCATTCGCTCATGTATAGAGTATTGCTGTCATATTTGGGCTGGTGCATCTGCTACTAGTCTCTCGCTCCTTGACAAGGTTCAAAAGAGAGTCGCAAATCTGATAGACCCTGAACTGGCATCTAAACTTCAGCCTATGTCCCATCGACGAAATGTTGCATCCCTCTGCCTGTTCTACAAATATTTTAGTGGTGAATGTTCTGACGAACTGCAAGCACTTGTGTCCCCACGACGTGAACGCCCTCGACAAACCCGACAGGTTGCTAAATCCCACCCCCACACTGTAGAGATCTCTAGATGTAAAAGATCTTTCTACTCCAGTAGTTTCTTCCCAACTGTACTGACGTGCAGAAGTTCAAGTGCAACGTGAACCGATATCTTGCTGCTCAAATCCCTACATAGTACCCCAGTAGTTGTTGCCCCTGATAGTAGACCCTACACCAAAGTGGCAATGTACCTTGTTTGGGGTGAAAATGTAATAATAATAAAATTTTCTTTTTTTAAATATCAATAGGTTATTTGGATGGATCGTTTTACAATATCTTTTTTACAAAGGAACCACCATTTATCAAGGCCCATAAGCCACTTGAGAATAACGGTTAATGAGTGTACGTGGTCAAAGGGAACATGTTGTAGTAATCGCTATTAGTGGAAATTTCGTAAATTGGATTATTTAAGCAGATGGCTCATCAAAAACTTGTTTACATTTGACTTGAAGACAACTATATTGTAGTCAGTTGGAAAACGGAACAGAGTTACATAGGCGTGCAGTTTTAGCAAATAATCTTTCTTCATGGAATCTACGTTTAGATTTAGGCACAGGCAGAGAGTGGAAGCATTATTAATAGTGTTTTCAGCTAGACGAGTGTTTTTCGTGAAACCCAGGACGGGGGGGGGGCATAAATTCAAACCCAGAGGAACACTTGCCATGAAAATAACGATAAAGTAGAGGAAGTCTCGCACTGTCTCTTCTGTAGGAAAGAGGTTGGACGGAAGAGAAAAGGGCATCCCCTAGGCTATGAAAGCTATTTTGAACTCTGTCAAGGCAGGATAAACTGCATCTAGCAGCTCCTGCCAAGATGTGACACAGATAGAGAATTGCATCAGCAGTAAGATATCTATTGGAATGATCTCCCCATTTTTCCAGTAGCCTTGGCAACGGATTTGATGTACGTGTTCCATCTCAGATCAGAAGTGAAGGTCAGACCTAGAAGCTTATCAAAACATGGAGCCTCCCCAAGACGAATACCATTCATTTCAATAGATACCAGACGGGGATCAGAGCGTTGATGATGGAAAGATAGAAGCTTGGTTTTAGATGCAATGGCTTTAACCAGCCACTGCTTTCCCCATTGCAACACGTGATCAAGATCAGAGGAGAGAGAATCAGAGAGAACTTTGTCGTTTACGGCCTTTGATGTGTTGCCATAGATGGTAGTGTCATCAGCATAAATGTCTACAAATAATCTTAGGATGTGATTTGGGAGATCATTGATGTAGATCAGGAAAAGGTTGGGCCCAGGATGCACCTCTGAGGGACTCCAGCATTAATATTTTGAGCTTTTGATTTCTGCCCATCAACCACTACTCTTCTGAATCTATCAGAGAGAGATAATTTCATAATTGAAAAAACATTTCCAGCTATACCGTAAGTGGAAATTTTGTGGAGTAGACCTTTATGCCATACTTTATCAAAGGCTTTTGATATGTCAAGGGAAATTGTCCTAGAAAGGAAGCCTCCTCTTGAGTATTTAACTACTTTGTTGAACCCGGTTCGTTTTTATAGTTTTTCACCTCAAACAAATCATATTGCTGCTTGGAACGTAATGAGCTATTATTCTGGATCGTGTTAAATAGGAGACTGTGGGGAGTTGAACAGCGAGATATTTGTTCGCAGTACATTTAAACTTTTGCATCTTAGTCCAGCCAGAGAAGCAGAAAACATCGAGAAAATTCTGAAGTCTAACAGTCCAAGGGGGGGGGGAAACTATTAAAGTAGGCTTTCTTTCTTAGAAAACTATTAAAGTAAGCTTCTTTCTTAGAACTGCACGCCTGTGGAATTCTGTTCCGTCTGTCTGCTTCCCACCGGACTACAACTTGGATGTGTTCAAGTCCAACGTTAACAAATTCCTAATGAACCGCCCCCTTAAAAACACTTTATTAAATCTCCACACTAACGTAATGTACTTGCAATAACCCTTATCCCTGAGTGGCTTCCGGGCCTTGATAAGTGGTGATCACTGTGTAAAAAAAAAAATCATGGTACCTCAACAGTGAAGAGGGAGGATTTTGCTGCTTGTCAGGTTATTGGGAAAGAGACCACAAATGCTGTGAGTTCATAAGAGCACATTCCATTAAATTACTTGTAAAATGGACACAAGAATGCAACATTGCGATGATATGACAAAGGTTGGAATCGGTAGTTAGATTTGCGACCGTTTTCTAAACCTTGGCTAAGAGTGATAGACTGGTGATAGATGGCAACAACACTCTTTGTATAAGCGAAGTGTGGCCTAGTAAATATATAGAATGCTCTCAGGTATGAGTTTATTTTGTTTGCAGCAGCCTTGGCAATGTACACTATTTTGTTTAATTCATGTTTCCTATGAATGTTAAGCATGGAAGTTTGAAGGATGAGATTTCATAGCAATCAGTAGTTGAGGAGGATAGTGAAATTTTTATTTTTTACAACAGTACGTTGAGAATTAGAAATATTCTCTTTAAAAATATTGTTAATGATAGGTTCGATTTGTTGACAGCTACAAGCCATATAGTAACTCAATAATCAATAGAGATGTCGTGTCTTTATATAAGAAAATCGCCATAAATCATGTGAAAATAGGGTTTTATTTCCTTAAGTAAACGTGCTTTTTACTTCCTTTTTTTACATTTTCACCCCAAACAAGGCACATTGCCACTTTGGTGTAGGGGTCTACTATCAGAGACAACAACTACTGGGGTACTATGTAGGGATTTGGACAGCAAGATGTCGGTTCACGTTGCACTTGAACTTCTGCACGTCAGTACAGTTGGGGAAGCAGGGACCTGGAATGGAATTCCAAAGTCTAGCAGTTTTGGGGAAGAAACTACTTGGGAGTCACCACTTATCAAGGCCCTAAAGCCACTCGATTAGCCAATCGTTAATGAATGTAAGGTGGTAGTGTAGTAATCAATGGTATAATTTGGGTATAATTTGATTATTTATAAGGACGGTTCCACAAGAACTTGTTTACATTGGATTTGAAGGCTACCATGTTGTATTCAACTAGGAAGCAGCCCAACCGAACAGTGTTTCACAGGCGGACAGTTCCGAAAAAAAAAAGCGTAGTTCGTGGAATCTGCGTTTAGATTTAAGATGGAGCGTGAAGGAAATCGTTTATAGTGTCTGTAGCTAGTCAAGTGATTTTGCGAAAGTTTGGCAAGGAGGAACCATAGATTGGAGTTCAGTCGAGCACTTGCCACGTCGTTTCTATAGGGAAAAATGTCGTATGGAAGAGAAAATGGTATTACCTACTAGATTTCGAAACCGGTTTGGAACTCTATCAAAGCTGGATAGTTTAAACAAATTCGCGATAGTCTACTTGACACATTGTCCGTTAAATCTTCTAATGATAATATGCCAGAGAACAATAAAGGCGAATATGAACAAAACCTGTCTACGTTCGACTGAAAAGAAAAATAGAATAAAATACAAAATAAATCAGAAATAATTTTTTTCGATGTTTTTCATTCTTATATTTTATTGCCTCGACGTCTGAGAAAGATTCAACACAATGACACTTGCAATTTAGAAATAGATCGCAACTTATTAAAAACAAATTACGAAATATCAGGTTGACAAGAAAATTCTTGCAGTTTTTAACTTTTAAATTCAGAATCAATACCCTTTTGCCAGCGTAAAATAAGTGTATTCATTTCAGTAACGTAAAAATCTTGCGGTGGCGATAAAGTCACTGAAGGCATTTTTTGATATCGCTTAAGTTTTAAAGCATCACTCACGAAGAAACGCTGTCGAGATGCTTTAAAATGTGGTAGTCGATAGATGAGAGGTCTGGAGACTATGGCGGATCAGTCAGAATATCAACGCCCAATTCGTTCAACTTCAGAAGGGTTGGTTTACGAACATGCGGTCGGACATTGCTGTGGAGGAAAATAGGGCCTTTACTGTTGACTGTGTGTTATTGTCGAAGTTTCTAATGCATTTCATCTGTTTATTGACAGCACTTCTCTGCCATAATGGTTTTCTACTTATTGACAGCACTTCTTTGCCATAATGGTTTCGCCTGCATTCAAGAAAACTTTAATGGATGAGGCAGGTCACAGACAATCAAACAGTTAGCATGACCTTCTTTTCTTAAAAATCTGGCTTCTGGAAGTGTCGTGGAGCTTCGTTGGCATCTAACTACTGAGCTGAACGTCACTGGTTGTTGTAAAGGTTTTCATCGCAAGTCACAACCCTGTCGAGAAACGGGCCGTTCTTGTTGCGTAAAAGAAAGGAAAATGACACTTCATAACGGCGTTTTGTTTGGTTATCGTTCAATTCGTGACGCACCCATTTTTCAAGTGTTTTACCTTTCTAATCCTTCTCAAGTGGTTGAAAACCGTCGTATACGTTAGGTCTAATTCAGAAAAAAGTTCTCGAACAGGGATTGGCTTCGACTAAGGCTCTAAATTGACCGTTGTCAACATACGATGGATGACCACTGCGCTAATCATCTTCAAGATTCTCGTCGCCGCCACAAATTTTCTTAAACCGCCATTGTGCTGTGCGTTCAGTAGTGGTTCCTAGACCAAACGCTTCGCTGATATCACAAGATGTTTCAGCAGCTTTTCGGCCTAGCTTGAATTAAAATAAGAAAATTGTGCGAATTTGCTTTTTTCCATCATGTATTCAACGTTCTGAAAAAAGAAGACATAATTGTTTTAAAACGATTGCAAATTAAACGATTATATGGAGCGAAAAACGCTTTTTTAAGTGATATATAAAGTAAAGGTATTATGAAAATTTATTTGGAAATACATCATTTGAAATTAAAATTGAAAATTCTGCAAGAACTTTCTCGTCAACTCAATATTTTCCAGAAAATAAAACAATATTTCGGAGCAAAACAACTTGCTATATTAAAACCAAAACAGTCACACAACAAATGCTAGTTAATCATTATAATAAAATCACCTTTTTTAAGACCAATATTTTTTTAATCACGTTTACCCCAAACAAGGGATATCACCACTTGGATGCAAGGGACCGTGCATAGAATAGATTAACAAGATGCTTGTTTACGTTATATTTAAACTTTTGCATATCAGTACAGCAGATATAGAAAAAGAACTCCAAAGCCTAGCTATTCTAGGGAAGAAACTATTAGAATAGAAAGCTGTCTGACATTCAGGGATCTCGACAGTGAAGGGGTGACATTTTGTTGCTAAGCGGGTTTGTCGGAAATATGTGCATTGAGATGGCACAAATGCAACGAGTTCATCCGGGCACATTCCATCACAGTACTTGTAAAATAGACACAATGATGCAACATTGACGTGATGGGACAGAGGTTGTAGCTTAGTTGACAAAATGGGACCTATTAGATTGAAGACTCTTTTTTGAAACCTATCTAAGAGGTAGAGAATCGTGGTAGACGCATCAGCCCGGATGTGCAACAATACTCCATGTATGGACGAATGATGTTTTTGTGGAGGTACAAGATACTCCCAGATGCAAGTAGTCTTCTAGCACGACAGAGGGAACCCACCTTCTTTGCAGCAGCCTTTGCAATGTCTTCAATTTATTTTTCCAGTTCATATTATCTGTGAATATTAAGACGAGGAGTTTGAAGGGAGAATTATCAGGTGGAGTGTTGTTATGGATATCGGTGGTTTGAGATACTTCATGTAATTGTTAAAGGAGAAAAGCTTAGTCTTAATAACATTAAATGTTACCAATATGTAAATTAGTTAACCTTACGACTGATAATACATATACATAAACAAAATGACGCGTCTCTTGTGTACATTTGACATAACTTGAAATATGGCATTTTGACTTTAATGTTAGTCCAAATATTGCGTTAAATTTCCCATCTGTTCATTTAGGTCTAAAAGTATACACGTAAGAATGAGGAAAATGTTAATATGGGGTTAAGGAATAAGAGTAGAAGTGCACAAGGCTCTAATTTATTTACGAGGGGCGTTAAGGTTAGGGTTAGGTGCCTTATAATATATATATATATATATATATATATATATATATATATATATATATATATATATATATATACTAGCATGGATGCTCGACGTTGCCCGGGTATTTGGAGGTGTATGCTGAGAGAAAAAAAGGTCAATTTTTTTTAACTTTGACCCCTATATTATGACCCCTTAAAATTTATTGTTTGGGCTCAAATTCAGTTATTAAGTTAGATCCATGGCCAAAAAATTTCAAGTGTTTAGACCCAAAATTGTCGGAGGAGTTTGGTAGAGTTCTCAAAGGTCAAATCGTTGAACTTTGACCCCCTTAATCGCCAAATTTCTGGCCGAAAACCGATCACATAGATTTTCCCAAATTTCAGTGCCCTGTATATCAGATTTCAAGTCTTTGAAATTGACAGAGTTATCGCATAGGGAAATATACACACACAGACAAACACACAGATACACAGACACGTTCACTTTTATATATATTTATATATATATATATATATATATATATATATATATATATATATATATATATATATATGACAGCCCCTTTAAGTAACTCGTTTCTTATCGTTGAGCACTTTCAGTTGAATTAAAGTCGGTCAATTTATCTCTTATGCATAGATCATCGTATAACGATTAGATCACTCTCTGACTGACGTAAATGAACATTTAAAATTAAAATGTTTAAATTCAATGTGATTTCACGTGGTTAATGGTAGCCGGATGGATTAGGTCTTCGCTAATCGGGCCAGAGATGTCTCGTGATGCGGGGTTTGAATCGTTCGACTGGTATTAATCGTGACACCCTGCACTGAAGATTCCCGAAAGAATGAAACACTAGTGTCTGTATTTATTTAATTATTATAGTAAAAAAATAATTATATATATATATAATGTTTTGATTGTTATTTCCTTAGTTAGTCCGTACGTTATGCTTTGAAAAGGCCAAATACAAGTTTCGAAGCCAAATGTTCAAATGAGACGAAATTCACGAAATTTGACTTTAAAAAGGCCAATCTGGCCACCCAAGACAAGAATATGAGTGACCTTTCTTTGATGTAGCCTTGTTTTTTGATATCATTATAATAATATATGGCCATTATTGTAATTGTGTGAGAATGGAACTCATAGTAATGTCGATGTGTAGCACTTCTCTACCGACGAATGAAGTCAGCGAAAAGTTATATAACAAAGGAAACATTCCAAAGAAAAGGGGGAAAGAGAGAACATTCTCTGCCAAGAAATGCTAAACTAAACTAAAGTTTGTCTCTTAAAATATGATTTTATCGTTTGTATTCAACTATGTAGTAAAATATACTGTTTGGATATTTATTAGTAATTATTAATTTATCTCATTCGGACCAAGAAATGTTAATAAATTCATATTTGCTGCGTGTTATTTGATTTTATATCCAAAAAACTTAAATCATTTCTCTCTGATAGGCTCATAAGAGTAGTGGTAGATGGCCAGAAATCAGAGGCCCTCACTATTAATACTGGAATCTTCAAAGGTCCATCCTGGGCCCAACACTCTTCCTGATATGCATCAATGATCTCCCAAAACACATACTTAAATCATTCGTTGACATCTATGCTGATGACACGATCATCTATAACCGTAAATGACAAAGTTCTCTCTGATTCTCTCTCTTCTGATCTTGAGCGCGTGGTACACTGGGGGAAGAGGTGTCTGGTTACTTTTAATTCATCTAAAACCAACCTCCTATCTTTACATCATCAACGCTCTGATCCTCATCTGGCATCAATTGAAATGAATGGCCCTCGACTAGAGGAAGTCCCATGCTTTGATAAGCTTCTGGGCTTGACCTTTACTCCTGACCTGAAATGGAACACGTACATCAAGTCTATTGTCAAGGTCGCTGGAAAAATAGTAGGATCCTTCTACTGCTCCAGAAGATATCTCAATGCTGATGCAATACTCTATCTATATAAAAGCCAAGTACGTCCAAGGATGGACTACTGTCGCCACATCTGGACAGGTGCTGCTAAAAACAGTCTATCCTGCCTTGACATAGTACAAAATAGGCTTCGTGGCTTAGTGGGGGGGGGGGTGCCCTTTTCCCTTCCCTGCAACCTCTCTCCCACAGGAGAAACGTTGCGAGCCTGTCTTTAGTTTATCATTACTTCCATGGCAAGTGTTCGCCTAAGCTCCAATCCCTGGTCCCTCTTCGCCGATCTTTTACGATAAATACCCGTCTAGCTGTAACCACTATTAAAAATTTTCCCCACTCTTTATCTGTGCCAAAACCAAAATGTAGATTCCATGAACAAAGCTTCTTTCTTAGAACAGCACGCCTGTGGAACTCTGTTCCGTCTGCCTGTTTCCCACCTGACTACAACCTGGATGTATTCAAGTCTAGCATAAACAAATTCCTGATAAACCGCCTCTTAAGTAGACACTTTATCAAATCTCAACACTAACGTACTGTACACGCAATAACCCTTATCCCCGAGTGGCTTCTGTGCCTTGATAAGTGCCGACCACCTTGTAAAAAAAAATCAGCTTTATCAAAATATATTTGTAGATTAAATATATTTCTCATTCAGTGGGATTTCAACGGCTCCTGCTAGAAAGCATAATAATGCCCTTTTTTAACCACGCTTGAGGAGTGAAAATTTTCTGTAGAAGCTAACCTAAATGCCCGATTTTTCCAGGAGATATTAACCTAAATAACCAAAAAATATTAACTACCCATGCGGGGTCGCAGAAATACCTGGATTAGGACCCAGGCGCGGGGCGAACCCCCTCGGAGCTGATGGACCCGTAGGTCTTCCCAGGTCATCCGTCTAGGAGAAGGAAAACTCTGAAACTAAACCTAGGGGAGGGAGGCCTCTTCAGTCCTGGACGACAACCTTCCTAGAGCTGGTGACTCAAACAAATCACCGGTTGGCAAACCTAAACTGCTTAAGGAGGAGATAGACTCTGTCTATCGCCAGGCTTTCATACTCCTTCTTTGCCTATTGGCCAGGCGTAGAGGTACTATCACAGGGACTCATCTGAATAACCCAGTGGTTGACCTTGTTTCCTGACTAGGGCAATGAACGCCGCTTTTCCCCCACTCCCGCCACATCCCATCCCCCTAAACTGGACACAGTGGGGTGCTTCAGTGCCATATATGTCGGTGCAGTTGGACTGGGCTGGCTTTGCCTAATGGATTGAGGGTACCGGATTGACAGTTCCTGGCTGCTGTTTCCGACTGATAGTACAGGAGCCCTAACTCTTTGGTAGCGCTTAGAGCGGCTGCTCCATCAACAGTTGTAAAATATCGGGATGTTTGTAGTGCCATGTCGCGCATGGAAAGGGACCCTGCACTCATCCCCGGTGGGTTTTCCTGAGGCCATAATCCTGTGGGTGAGGACAGCTAATGGTCTACTTGTATCGCATGTCTGGTATTCTGCAAAACTACTTGTCCAGCACCCCATCACTCATCCACCCTAACTTAAACTTTTAAATAAAATAAAATGAAATGACAGCTCAAGCAAAAGTTACGTTTAAACCAGGACAAAACTCAAAGAAAACCAACCTGCCTCCTCCCTTGAGGCTTGCATTTACTAATATCCGTGGGCTTAGAACTAACTTAGATGATGTTGAGTCATTTCTCCTTGTAAACACCCCGGATATCTTAGCATTAAGTGAAACTACCCTTCACTCCTCCATTCCCTCTAACCACTTTAACATGCCTGGTTATCTCCCACTCTACCGTAAGGACTCGGACAGACATATGCATGGACTTGGAGTCTATATTCGAAACACCCTCCCCCTAACTAGAGAAATAAAACTAGAATCAGAGGGTCAGGCCTTTATGTGCTTCAGACTAAATATGCAACACAATATTAGCTACTTGTATTTTCTCTACCGCTCTCCCTCAAACCAAGACTGTACCTTAATAAACAAAGTCTCAGACAGCATAGATATAGCACTCTCCCTCGATACTAGCGCACAAATACATGTATTTGGTGACTTCAATGTCCACCACAGTAACTGGCTAGGATTCTCAAATCACACAGACGTAGCTGGTAGCGCAACTCATAGCTTCTCTATATCTCATTCCCTATCTCAGTTGTTTACATTTCCGACACGTTTCCCAGACCAGCAAGATCAACATGCCTCACTTCTAGATCTCTTTCTGACAACGGTTCCCAATGACTGTACAACAAATGCCCACAGCCCACTCGGGAATGCTGATCACGCTGTGATAATGGTAGAAATCAGCCTAAATTCTCGCCCTAAAACTGAAGACCCACTTCTTAAAACAACGAGGTATTACAAAAAGGCTGATTGGGAAGCCATCAGGGAGCTCATCAGAGATGCCCCATGGCAAAATATCTTTACTCTTCCAGCGGAACAGTGTGCAAATGAGACAACTGAATGGTTCAAAACTGCTATTGAAGCACATGTTCCAGCATGGAAATACTATAGCAAGCCCCACTCTCCCCAATGGTTTACTTCTGCTTGTGCAGCTGCCATTTGTCAAAGGCAGCATGCGTTCCGCAGATTCAACCGACATAAGTCCAGCTCAAATAAACAGAAGTTTATAGAAGCTAGAAATAATTGTAAGAGAGTGATAGACACAGCAAAGACAGATTACTCTGAAACCACCAGAAAGCGCATCGAAGCACAGAAATTAGGAACCCGGGATTTTTGGAAAATCTACAACAGCGTACTTAATAATGGACAGTCAATTATTCCCCCACTAATAAACAATCATGAGGTTGCTTGCACGGCAACTGACAAGGCTAATCTGCTTGCCAGTCGGTTTGCCTCAAACTCCACACTGAACTCGGTACACCATTCACTCCCTGATTTTCCTCTGCGAACAGACGCCACACTTGACGATTTGAAAATCACCCCTTCTCAGGTACATGCTATTATAAAAAACCTAGACACCTCAAAAGCATGTGGACCAGATCTCATCCCGGCTGTGCTATTAAAAAAATGCTCTGCCGAGGTTGCTCCAGTTCTGTCCAAACTTTACAATAAATGCCTTAACGAATCTTGCTTTCCCGACTGCTGGAAAACCGCCTCTGTGGTACCAGTCTTCAAGAATTCTGGTGAAAGAACTGACCCACTAAATTATCGCCCCATTAGCCTCCTCCCGCTTTTCGCCAAAATATTTGAGTCCTTAGTTAATCAAGCCCTAGTCCAGCACCTAACAGCTGCTAAACTCCTGACTGACAAACAATATGGATTCAGGCAAGCCCGTTCAACAGCAGATATCTTAACTGTAGTTTCTGAACGTATATACCGTTCATTGGATAAAACAGGGGAGGGTAGAGCTGTGGCCCTTGATATATCTAAGGCTTTTGACAGGGTATGGCACGATGGTCTTCTAAGGAAAATTAGATCATATGGAATCACTGGAAGAATTCATAATGTAATTAAATCCTTCCTAAGTAATAGAAAAATCAAAGTTGTCCTCGACGGACATACATCCAAACAATATGACATAAATGCGGGAGTACCTCAGGGGTCTATCCTTGGACCTCTATTATTCCTGATATTCATAAACGACCTCCCTGATAATATTGTTTCGGAGATGGGTATATTTGCCGATGACACCACTCTCTATAACAGATATGAGGGGAAAACAAATGAACACATATCCAAGGAAATGGCAGAAACACTAGAGGACGACCTCCAATCCGTAGTGGAATGGGGACAAAAATGGTTGGTCACATTCAATGCTGCTAAGACTAAGCTTGTTTCCTTCAATAACTACAAGAAACCTTCTCTACCACCAATAGCAATGGCCAAGAACACATTGCCTAAAAGTACTTCTTTTAGACTCCTCGGCCTAACGTTTACAGGGAATATGAACTGGAATAGATACATTGAGAGCATTGCCAAGGCTGCTGCAAGGAAGGTTGGCTCCCTCTACCGTGCTAGAAAACTACTTACGCCTGCCAGTATCCTATACCTCTATAAGGCAACCATTCGCCCATGTATGGAGTACTGTTGTCACATCTGGGCTGGCGCATCTGCTGCTTGTCTCTCGCTTCTGGACAGGGTTCAAAAAAGAGTCGCCAACCTGATAGGTCCTGAACTGTCATCTGGGCTTCAACCTCTGTCCCATCGACGAGATGTTGCATCCCTCTGCCTGTTCTACAAATACTTTAATGGTGAATGCTCTGACGAACTGCAAACACTTGTATCTCCCCGACGTAACTACCCCCGACAAACCCGACAAGCTACTAAGTCTCATCCCTTTACAGTAGAGATCCCTAGGTGCAAGAAAGCCTTTTACTCCAATAGTTTCTTCCCCAGAACTGCGGGTCTTTGGAACTCCCTTCCGGGATTCTGCTTTCCCAACTGCAATGATATGCAGAAGTTCAAGTGTAATGTTAACAAACATCTTTCTACTCTTCTCCCTTCATAATGACCCCGCTAATTAAGTCCCTAATAGTAGCCCCCTGCTTCAAAGTGGCACTGTGCCTTGTTTGGGGTGAAAATTGAATAATAATAAAAAAAAAAGTATATAATAATTTGAAATACATTTTTAATTAAGAAACAATTTTGAGAATTTAATGTTTATTTTATTTATTTATTTATTTGCTTGACTCCTAATAAAGGTCGACTTTTTGTGGAGAATATCCAACACTGCCTAAAATTGACTCTGGATTGGAATAAAATCAAAAACATGCCACAGTCCAGAAGCACTTCTCTTTCCTTGCCCGTGGATATAATAAATTACACTCTGATCTTTGCCCGAAAGATGTCATCGGATACGTTTATTCGATTTCCTAATGAAGTTTCTAGAACTCACTGCTAATTAAACAAAACAGTTCTAACATAGAGTTTCGAGGGTCAATCTTATGGCCAACACGATTCGTAGTCGGTAAACATGGGATGGTTAAGAAGGTCATTATAAAACAAGACACTCTTCAATTTTCATCAGACAATTCAAACAGACAACCCGCCTAAGGCAAACGGCTTTTCACGTCGAACGAGAACAACGATCGTTTTAACCTTTAAATTGAAGGTGTGGCCAGAATAAAAGCTTTCAAATAAATACCATTGTTTTATGCATCTCACAATAAGTCGACAAGATATTTTAGATCTTTCGAAAAATAATGACCGATTTCAGAACATATGAACATTTTGAAGTTTTTTTTTTTGCTGTTAATTATAGTTTTTTGTTTTTAAATATTTTGAACAAAATTTAATAAATATTGTATAGTTTAGTTATTTAAGGATTTATCAAACGAACTATTTATAACTAACTAGAATTATTTATTGCTTTGGTAATGTGGTTTTAATCTATATTTATTAAGAAAAAAGCTATTAAAACATCCAAAGTTTCCTAGACATCATACCGTTATCTCTTTTCGAAATTCTTGAAAATATTGGGAACTGTAGGTTTCCAGAATTGCTATATAAACCTATTTTTGAAAAACAAGGAGAAACTTCAAGCCACTTACGCAGGTATGTATAGCAAACTTGAATTCGTTCAACACGAGATAATGTAATCTCATACATCTGTAAAATACGAGGGAACAAATATATATATATATATATATATATATATATATATATATATATATATATATATATATATATATAGTTCCAGATATTAGATGTAGTTTTCTGCTCCAGATAAATTTGGCTAACTCATCCATGCTATCAAAAATGTCTTTCTTACCTGTGAGATTCGTCTCTGTCTCCAAATTCAAAATGCATATATTTTGAATTCACCAATGTTGTATTTATATGATTCGGAATGCTTTATACTACTTATCACCCCTGGTATTACTAGTACTTTATATATTTACATTTTTATATACACTTTATACATTACTAATATAGTTGTGGATTTCCTGGTTAATATTTTGATATCGCGTAAATTTTGGAAGCATTTCTCACGCAGAAAGTTGTCGAAAATTGCTGCAAGGGAGGTGGGTTCCCTCTATCGAGCTAGAAAACTACTCACACATGAGAGTATCCTGTACAGATCAGAAAACAAAGTTGGATCCATGTTCAGGTAACCTACATTTAAAATTTCAAGGTGTTTAGACTTAAAATTGGCCGAGGAGTTTGGTAAAGTTTTTAAAGGTCAAATCGTTTAACTTTGACCGCGTGTCAGCCAAATTTCTGGCCAAAAATCGATTAAAAAGATTTTTCCAAATCTCAATACTCCTTATGTCAAATCTCGAGTCTCTAGACTGAAAATTAAGAGTTATTTAGTAGGGAAATGTACACAGACACACATGCACAGACAGATATTTTCACTTTTATAGATACATAGATTTTCTATATGGTCAATAAAAACTTATTAAGCAGCATTCTTACATAAGGTTTATTTTAATCGGAATATCCTGGCTCGAAAACAAGAGAATAAAATTATTCGACGTTTAGCTTAAATAAAAATTGATGACTTTTAACGATTCAATAGTGAAAAATTCACATAACGGAACCTCGAACATTTTTGTCTTCTTTTTCCATTTCTTACTCATATCGTTGGATTTTTATCCTTTCATTGTTATGACTTCGAAATTTGTATTCGGCCTTTTCAAAGCATAACCTACCGGCTAACTAAGGAAATAACAATCAAAACATTATATATATATATAATTATTTTTTTACTATAATAATTAAATACCTACAGACACTAGTGTTTCATCCTTTTGAGAATTTTCAGTGCAGGGTGTCACGATTAACACCAGTCGAACGATTCGAACCCTGCAACTCAAGATATCTCTGGCTCGATTAGAGAAGACCGTATCAATTCGGCTACCATTAACTGCGTGAAATAACGTTGAATTTAAACATTTTAATTTTAAATGTTCATTTACGTTAGTCAGACAGTGATCTAATCGTTATACAATGATCTTCTTTTTTTACATGGGGGTCACCACTTATCAAGGCCCGAAGGCCACTCAGGGATAAGGGTTATTGCGTGTACAGTAATCAATGAGATAGTACTGCAGTGATCATTAGTATTGGGGGTTTTGATAGAGTTTTGATTGGGCGGTTTGTCAGGAGTTTGTTTATGTTGGACTTGAAGATGTCCAAGTTGTAGTCAGGTGGGAAACAAGCAAGCAGCATATATATATATATATATATATATATATATATATATATATATATATATATATATGTGTGTGTGTGTATGTGTGTGTGTGTGCGTGCGTGTGTGTGCATGTGTGAGTATGTGTGTGTCTGTGGTTTAGCAATCAGTGTAAAACCTAAAATGTTTTACGAATGGCTGACTATGGTTTAAAGTATTTTTAATCTGATTAAAATTATTATTTCGCTTTAGTTTGCCAACACACTAAATTAACATGCGCAAACACAAACGCTTACCTAAATGTGACAAACGTGTGAATTGCTTAAATGAGAAAGAACAGGAAATAAAGACAAGGCTTTTTATATGTGATTTTCTATTGATTTTTTTATGAATATTTCACATGATAACGTGTGAATTAACATTATGTATTTGTTTTTAACGGATAAAACAGTTGTAGAGCGAATTTTTGTTTTATATAATTGAAGGATTAATCGTATTTTATGCATCTCGATATAACTGTGTTAATTTATTAATTATTAATTCTACTAATTTTTATTAATCTGTACGTGTGACCTGAACTATATTAGTCCTCGCGCGAAAGAGCAGGACACAAAATGTTTTAAATAATAATAATAATAGAATAACAATAACAAATACTTTCGCTGGCGAGGACTAATATTTACCGTAACCAGTTATGCAGTCCTTTTGAAATTTTCATCTCTATTTTTCTCGTTATGTACTGAATATTTGTTAATGAAACCTGTATGAAATATGTTCCTTATTAAATTTTAAAGATTTTCTATTCTGAAAGAAGTTTAAAAAATTTAATCTAAAAAAGGTATTTTAAAGTTTTTGTTAAAAAAATTCAGATTTTCTCATTATTCAGACCTGTATTACAACGAGGCGGTTGCAAAAAATGAATTGTGGTGTGAGGATAAATACAAACTGAAACAGAGAGAATATTCAGATCTGTAATACAAAGAGGTGGTTGCAAAAATGAGTTGTGGCGTGAGAAGAAATGCAAACTGAAATAGAGAGAAGGAGAGTTTTAAAATATAATCTTAAAAAGATAAGATACAAGTTAGAAAAGCATTTCATCCAAAGCATGAAAATTGTAAAACAAACTGTTTTTACTATAGACTTTAAAAATAAAGGCACAAGATTCAATTTCAAGTTTATTTATCTTCAAAGTGCACTTTTATAAATTTTACAAAGTAAGGTATAAAAATTTAATTTAAATTGAATCAAAAAATTACCTTGGATTTATTCTATGTAATGTACATTTTGGTGCACTTTAAAAACATTATCTTTCATCTAGCAATTAATGCTATAGATAAAATTTTCGAAGATTTTTTTTAAGCGTGCAACAGAATGTGAGAGATTATGTAATTATTTCCACAGCAAACAACGTTTTGGACCATCTTGCATGAATTGGGCATTAGTTTCTTAGTGGCATAAAAGAACCAAGGAAAGCAGCGAGTCTGTGAGGAATGATGAGAGGTATGGGAGGAGTAAGGAAGCCTGGATACCAGAGTTGATTGGCGAAATAAAGTATTTCATAGATAAAGACCGTTGTGTGTTTATAGAGACAATAAGGGCACAGTTTGATGTCAGTGTGGGAACTGTACACACGCTCATTTGCAGGGAACTGAAAATACGGAAGATTTTCGCAAATTTTGCTCCAAGGGTGCTCTAATCCATGTCACAGACTGTTTGAAAAGATGAGCATCAAGACAGCAGTTTCTCACTTTCTATAATCCACACTTTGCTCCCTCTGACTTTTGGTTATTCTCTCAGCCTAAGGAGAACCTTACAGGTTGTCGTTATGAGACAATTGAGGGGATAAAATAAGCTGTGACGAGGGTCATAAACACGCTCAAACAAGAGGACTTCCAGAAGTTGTTGGAAGGGTACAATGAGTGCATGCTTCCGTGATGTATGTGTGTGCATGTGCCTGTATGTATGCGTATGTGCCTGTATGTGTATGTATGTGTATGTGCCTGTATGTATGTGTATGTGCCTGTATGTGGGATAGGCTCAAATTGTTGAATAACAACGCTTTTGCATTTAACTAATTATTTACACTTAAATGAGGACATGTTTTGAAATTGATATGGATGAAATAATTACAAAAAAATGTTTTTTAAATGTTTCCACATGAAACAGCTAATTGAAGCTTAGCATGATACGTGAAATAAATTGGAAAATAATGCACAATTTTTTGTTGCAGCGTGTGAATTGGCTGTTCACACAAAAATAATGGTTTATTCTTTCATCCATTACATTGAAAGTTTAATCATGAAAATGAAAAAATGTGCAAACCTAATATCTACAGATTTTTCAAAATGCCATATGGCAACACGTAGAAATGTTTTTGAACTCTTCTACAAGTGTCTGAAATTTAAACGACGACATGCAACAATTCGTTTTTGGACAAATAACCAGAATCAGGAATCGGAAAAATCGGAACTTTTAAGGGTATCGCAATTGGAAAAATCTTTACCTATTTTCCGGTTCCAAAAACGATTCTTTTAATTGTCTTTTATTATCTGATTTTGTTTTTTTTACAACATCAGATAATAAAAGACAATTAAAATCGTTTTTGGAACCGGAAAATAGGTAAAGATTTTTCCAATTGCGATACCCTTAAAAGTTCCGATTTTTCCGATTCCTGATTCTGGTTATTTGTCCAAAAACGAATGTAAATAGATAAATATAGATATAGATATAGATACATAACATTTAGCATTCTATAAATAAAGTTTAATTTTGATATATCTTGTAAAACATTCGTCTCGCATAACTTCAAATGAGAAGTCTTTTTGTTCTATGTTATTATTATTATTATTATTATTATTATTATTATTATTATTATTATTATTATCATGACTATTATTATTATTACTATCATTATTATTATTATTATTATTATTATTATTATTATTATTATTATTATTATTATTATTATTATTATTATTATTATCATGGCTATTATTATTATTATTATTATTTCTGGTATCCCATTTCCTGTCTGGCTGATTCTGGTTAATTGTCCAAACACGAATGTATATAGATAGATATAGATATAGATATAGATACATAACATTTAGCATTCTATAAATAAAGTTTAATTTTGATATATCTTGTAAAACATTCGTCTCGTATAACTTAAAATACGAAGTATTTTGGTTCTAAGTTGTTATTATTATTATCATTATTATTATAATTATTATTATTATTATTATCATTATTATTATTATCATTATTATTATTATTATTATTATTATTATTATTACTATCATTATTATTATTACTATCATTATTATTATTATTATTATTATTATTATTATAATTATTATTATTATTTTTATTATTTCTGGTATCCTATTTCCTGTCTGGCTGTTTGTATTGCTGATTTTATATTGATAGGCGGATCATAACAAATGACCATAGGCTATCAACATAATTTTTCTTAGTATTCCAGCGCTTTCCGCAAGATTCTGGCGGATCCTAACCAGGAACTTCAACATTGCAATGGATCCAAACAAGGCACTTCAACATTGAAATGGATCCCAACAAAGCACTTCAACATTGCAATGGATCCCAACAAAGACCTTCAACATTGCAATGGATCCCAACAAAGCACTTCAACATTGCAATGGATCCCAACAAAGCACATCAACATTGCAATGGATCCCAACAAAGCACTTCAACATTGCAATGGATCCCAACAAAGCACTTCAACATTGCAATGTATTCAAACAAAGCACTTCAACATTGCAATGGATCCCAACAAAGCACTTACACATTGAAATGGATCCCAACAAAGCACTTCAACATTGCAATGGATCCCAACAAAGCACTTCAACATTGCAATGGATCCCAACAAAGCACTTCAACATTGCAATGGATCCTTACAAAGCACGTCAACATTGCAATGGATCCCAACAAAGCACTTCACCATTGCAATGTATCCCAACAAAGCACTTCAACATTGCAATAGATCCCAACAAAGCACTGCAACATTGCAATGGATCCCAACAAAGCGCTTCAAGATTGCAATGGATCCCAACAAAGCACTGCAACATTGCAATGGATCCCAGCAAAGCAATGCAACATTGCAATGGATCCCACCAAAGCACGTCAACATTGCAATGGATCCCAACAAAGAACGTCAACATTGCAATGGATCCTAACAAAGCACGTCAACGTTGCAATGAATCCCAACAAAGCACTTCAACATGGTAATGTATCCCAACAAAGTACTTCAACATTAAAATGGATCCCAACAAAGCACTTTAACATTGCAATGTATCCCAACAAAGCAGTTCAACATTGCGAGTGATCCCAACAAAGCATTTCAACATTACAATGGATCCAAACAAAGCACTGCAACATTGCAATGGATCCCAACAAAGCACGTCAACATTGCAATGGATCCCACCAAAGCACTTCAACATTGCAATGGATCCCAAAAAAGCACGTCAACATTGCAATGGATCTCAACAAAGCACGTACCCATTGCAATGGATCCCAAAAAAGCACGTAAACATTGCCATGGATCCTAACAGAGCACTTCAACATTGCAATGGATCCGAACAAAGCACTTAAAAATTGCAATAGATCCCAACAAAGCACTTCAACATTGCAGTGGATCCCAACAAAGCACTTCAACATTTCAATGGATCCCAACAAAGCACGTCAACATTGCAATGGATCGCAACAAAGCACTTCAACATTGCAATGGATCCTAACAAAGCACGTCAACATTGCAATGGATCCCAACAAAACACGTCAATATTGCAATGGATCCAACAAAGCACTTTAACTTTGCAATGCATCCCAAGAAAGCACGTCAACATTGCAATGGATCCCAACAAAGCACGTCAACATTGCAATAGATCCCAACAAAGCACGTCAACATTGCAATTGATCTCAAAAAAGCACGTCAACATTGTAATGGATCCCAACAAAGCACTTCAACATTGCAATTGATCCCAACAAAGAACGTCAACATTGCAATGGATCCCAACAAAGCACTTCAACATTGCAATGGATCCCAACAAAGCACTTCAACATTGCAATGGATCACAACAAAGAACGTAAACATTGCATTGTATCCCAAAAAAGTACGTCAACATTGCAGTGGATCATAACAAACTCTTCAACATTGCAATGGATCCCAACAAAGCACGTCAACATTGACAGGGATCCCAACAAAGCACTTCGACATTGCAAGTGATCTCAACAAAGCACTTTAACATTGCAATGGATCCCAACAAAGCACTTCAACATTGCAATGGATCCCAACAAAGCACGTCAACATTGCAATGGATTAAACAAAGCACTTCAACTTTGCAATGGATCACGACAAAGCACGTCAACATTGCAATGGATCCTGACAAAGCACGTCAACATTGCAATGGATCCCAATAAAGCACTTCAACATTGCAATGTATCCCAACAAAGCACGTCAACATTGCAATGGATCCTAACAAAGCACGTCAACATTGCAATGGATCCCAACAAAGCACTTCAACATTGCAATGTATCCCAACAAAGCACTTCAACATTGCAATAGATCCCAACAAAGCACTGCAACATTGCAATGGATCCCAACAAAGCGCTTCAAGATTGCAATGGATCCCAACAAAGCACTGCAACATTGCAATGGATCCCAGCAAAGCACTGCAACATTGCAATGGATCTCAACAAAGCACGTCAACATTGCAATGAATCCCAACAAAGCACGTCAACATTGCAATGGATCCTAACAAAGCACGTCAACGTTGCAATGAATCCCAACGAAGCACTTCAACATTGCAATGGATCCCAACAAAGCACTTTAACATTGCAATGTATCCCAACAAAGCACTTCAACATTGCGATTGATCCCAACAAAGCACTTCAACATTACAATGGATCCAAACAAAGCACTGCAACATTGCAATGGATCCCAACAAAGCACGTCAACATTGCAATGGATCCCACCAAAGCACTTCAACATCGCAATGGATCCCAAAAACGCCCGTCAACATTGCAATGGATCTCAACAAAGCACGTACCCATTGCAATAGATCCCAAAAAAGCACGTAAACATTGCCATGGATCCTAACAGAGCACTTCAACATTGCAATGGATCCCAACAAAGCACTTAAAAATTGAAATGGATCCCAACAAAGCACTTCAAAATTGAAATGAATCCCAACTAAGCACTTCAACATTGCAGTGGATCCCATAAAAGCACTTCAACATTGCAATGGATCCCAGCAAAGCACGTCAACATTGCAATGGATCCCAACAAAGCACTTCAACATTGCAATGGATCACAACACAGCACGTCAACATTGCAATGGATCCCAACAAAACACGTCCAAGTTGCAATGGATCCCAACAAGCACTTCAACATTGCAATGGATCCCAACACAGCACGTCAACATTGCAATGGATCCCAACAAAACACGTCCAAAATGCAATGGATCCAACAAAGCACTTCAACTTTGCAATGCATCCCAACAAAGCACGTCAACATTGCAATGGATCCCAACAAAGCACATCAACATTGCAATGGATCCCAACAAAGCACTTCAACATTGCAATGGATCCCAACAAAGCACGTCAACATTGTAATGGATCCCAACAAAGCACTTCAACATTGCAATTGATCCCAACAAAGAACGTAAAACTTTCAATGGATCCCAACAACGCACTTCAACATTGCAATGGATCCCAACTAAGCACGTCAACATTGCAATGGATCCCAACAAAACACTTCAACGTTTATATGGATCCAACAAAGCACTTCAACATTGCAATGGATCCCAACAAGGCACTTCAACATTGAAATGGATCCCAACAACGCACATCAACATTGCAATGGATCCCAACAAAGCACTTCAACATTGCAATTGATCCCAACAAAGCACGTCAACATTGCAATGGATCCCAACAAACTCTTCAACATTGCAATGGATCCCAACAAAGCACGTCAACATTGCAATGGATCCCAACAAAGCACGTC
Organism: Euprymna scolopes; assembly: GCF_053919585.1. Taxonomy (NCBI): domain Eukaryota; kingdom Metazoa; phylum Mollusca; class Cephalopoda; order Sepiida; family Sepiolidae; genus Euprymna; species Euprymna scolopes. The sequence continues at coordinate 3,179,414 of NC_136483.1, forward strand.
AACATTGCAATGGATCCCAACAAAACACGTCAACATTGCAATGGATCACAACAAAGCACTTCAAGATTGCAATGGATCCCAACAAAACACTTCAACATTGCAATGGATCACAACAAAGCACTTCAACATTGCAATGGATTCCCACACAGCACGTCAATATTGCAATGGATCCCAACAAAGCACTTCAATATTGTAATGGATCCCAACAAAGCACGTCAATATTGAAATAGATCCCAACAATGCGCGTCAACATTGCAATGGATCCAAACACGCACTTCAACATTGCAATGGATCACAACAAAGCACTTCAAAATTGAAATGGATCCGAACAAAACACGTCCAAATTGCAATGGATCCAACAAAGCACTTGCATTGCAATAGATCCCAACAAAGCACGTCAGCATTGCAATGTATCCCAACAAAGCACTGCAACATTGCAATGGATCCCAACAAAGCACTTCAACATTGCAATGGATCCCAACAAAGCACTTCAACATTACAATGGATCCCAACAAAGCACTTCAACATTGCAATGGATCTCAACAAAGCACGTACCCATTGCAATTGATCCCAAAAAAGCACGTAAACATTGCCATGGATCCTAACAGAGCACTTCAACATTGCAATGGATCCCAACAAAGCACTTAAAAATTGAAATGGATCCCAACAAAGCACTTCAACATTGCAGTGGATCCCAACAAAGCACTTCAACATTGCAATGGATCCCAACAAAGCACGTCAACATTGCAATGGATCCCAACAAAGCACTTCAACATTGCAATGGATCCTAACTAAACACGTCAATATTGCAATGGATCCAACAAAGCACTTCAACATTGCAATGCATCCCCAGAAAGAACGTCAACATTGCAATGGATCCCAACAAAGCACGTCAACATTGCAATAGATCCCAAAAAAGCACGTCGACATTGCAATTGATCTAAACAAAGCACGTCAACATTGTAATGGATCCCAACAAAGCACTTCAACATTGCAATTGATCCCAACAAAGAACGTCAACATTGCAATGGATCCCAACAAAGCCCTTCAACATTGCAATGGATCCCAACAAAGCACTTCAACATTGCAATGGATCCCAACAAAGCACGTAAACATTGCATTGGATCCCAAAAAAGTACGTCAACATTACCATGGATCCTAACAAACTCTTCAACATTGCAATGGATCCCAACAAAGCACTTCAACATTGAAATTGATCCCAACAATGTACGTCGACATTGCAATGGATCCCAGCAAAGCACTTCAACATTGCAATGGATCCCAACAAAACACGTCAACATTGACAGGGATCCCAACAAAGCACTTTGACATTGCAATGGATCTCAACAAAGCACTTTAACATTGCAATGGATCCCAACAAAGCACTTCAACATTGCAATGGCTCCCAACAAAGCACGTCAACATTGCAATCGATCCCAACAAAGCACGTCAACATTGCAATAGATCACAACACAGCACGGCAACATTGCAATGGATCCCAACAAAACACGTCAACATTGCAATGGATCAAACAAAGCACTTCAACTCTGCAATGGATCACGACAAAGCACGTCAACATTGCAATGGATCCTGACAAAGCACGTCAACATTGCAATGGATCCCAACAAAGCACTTCAACATTGCAATGTATCCCAACAAAGCACGTTAACATTGCAATTGATCCTAACAAAGCACGTCAACATTGCAATGGATCCCAACAAAGCACTTCAACATTGCAATGTATCCCAACAAAGGACTTCAACATTACAATAGATCCCAACAAAGCACTGCAACATTGCAATGGATCCCAACAAATCGCTTCAAGATTGCAATGGATCCCAACAAAGCACTGCAACATTGCAATGGATCCCAGCAAAGCATTGCAACATTGCAATGGATCCCAACAAAGCACGTCAACATTGCAATGGATCCCAACAAAGCACGTCAACATTGCAATGGATCCTAACAAAGCACGTCAACGTTTCAATGAATCCCAACGAAGCACTTCAACATGGTAATGTATCCCAACAAAGCACTTCAACATTGCAATGGATCCCAACAAAGCACTTTAACATTGCAATGTATCCCAACAAAGCACTTCAACATTGCGATTGATCCCAACAAAGCACTTCAACATTACAATGGATCCAAACAAAGCACTGCAACATTGCAATGGATCCCAACAAAGCACGTCAACATTGCAATGGATCCCACCAAAGCACTTCAACATTGCAATGGATCCCAAAAACGCACGTCAACATTGCAATGGATCTCAACAAAGAACGTACCCATTGCAATGGATCCCCAAAAACACGTAAACCTTGCCATGGATCCTAACAGAGCACTTCAACATTGCAATGGATCCCAACAAAGCACTTCAAAATTTAAATGGATCCCAACAAAGCACTTCAAAATTGAAATGAATCCCAACAAAGCACTTCAACATGGCAGTGGATCCCAACAAAGCACTTCAACATTGCAATGGATCCCAACAAAGCACGTCAACATTGCAATGGATCCCAACAAAGCACGTCAACATTGGAATGGATCACAACACAGCACGTCAACATTGTAATGGATCCCAACAAAGCACTTCAACATTGCAATTGATCCCAACAAAGCACGTCAACGTTGCAATGAATCCCAACGAAGCACTTCAACATGGTAATGTATCCCAACAAAGCACGTCAACATTGCAATGGATCCCAACAAAGCACTTTAACATTGCAATGTATCCCAACAAAGCACTTCAACATTGCGATTGATCCCAACAAAGCACTTCAACATTACAATGGATCCAAACAAAGCACTGCAACATTGCAATGGATCCCAACAAAGCACGTCAACATTGCAATGGATCCCACCAAAGCACTTCAACATCGCAATTGATCCCAAAAACCCACGTCAACATGGCAATGGATCTCAACAAAGCACGTACCCATTGCAATGGATCCCCAAAAAGCACGTAAACATTGCCATGGATCCTAACAGAGCACTTCAACATTGCAATGGATCCCAACAAAGCACTTCAAAATTTAAATGGATCCCAACAAAGCACTTCAAAATTGAAATGAATCCCAACAAAGCACTTCAACATTGCAGTGGATCCCAACAAAGCACTTCAACATTGCAATGGATCCCAACACAGCACGTCAACATTGCAATGGATCCCAACAAAACACGTCCAAATTGCAATGGATCCCAACAAGCACTTCAACATTGTAATGGATCCCAACACAGCACGTCAACATTGCAATGGATCCCAACAAAACACGTCCAAATTGCAATGGATCCAACAAAGCACTTCAACTTTGCAGTGGATCCCATCAAAGCACGTCAACATTGCAATGGATCCCAACAAAGCACGTCAACATTGCAATGGATCCCAACAAAGCACGTCAACATTGTAATGGATCCCAACAAAGCACTTCAACATTCAATTGATCCCAACAAAGAACGTCAAACTTGCAATGGATCCCAACAAAGCACTTCAACATTGCAATGGATCCCAACTAAGCACGTCAACATTGCAATGGATCCCAACAAAACACTTCAACGTTGATATGGATCCCAACAAAGCACTTCAACATTGCAATGGATCCCAACAAGGCACTTCAACATTGAAATGGATCCCAACAAAGCACGTCAACATTGAAATGGATCCCAACAAAGCACTTCAACATTGCAATTGATCCCAACAAAGCACGTCAACATTGCAATGGATCCCAACAAACTCTTCAACATTTCAATGGATCCCAACAAAGCACGTCAACATTGCAATGGAGGCCAACAAAGCACTTCAACATTGCAATGGATCCCAACAAAACACGTCAACATTGCAATGGATCACAACAAAGCACTTCAAGTTTGCAATGGATCCCAACAAAACACTTCAACATTGCAATGGATCACAACAAAGCACTTCAACATTGCAATGGATTCCAACAAAGCACGTCAATATTGCAATGGATCCCAACAAAGCACTTCAATATTGCAATGGATCCCAACAAAGCACGTCAATATTGAAATAGATCCCAACAATGCGCGTCAACATTGCAATGGATCCCAACAAGCACTTCAACATTGCAATGGATCACAACAAAGCACTTCAAAATTGAAATGGATCCGAACAAAACACGTCCAAATTGCAATGGATCCAACAAAGCACTGCAACATTGCAATGGATCCCAACAAAGCACGTCAGCATTGCAATGTATCCCAACAAAGCACGTCAACATTGCAATGGATCCCAACAAAGCACGTCAACATTGCAATGGATCCCAACAAAGCACTTCAACATTGCAATGGATCCCAACAAAGCACTTCAACATTACAGTGGATCCCAACAAAGCACTTCAACATTGGAATGGATCCCAACAAAGCACTTCAACATTGCAATGGATCCCAACAAAGCACTTCAACATTGCAATGGATCCCAACAAAGCACTTCAACATTACAGTGGATCCCAACAAAGCACTTCAACATTGGAATGGATCCCAACAAAGCACTTCAACATTGCAATGGATCCCAACAAAGCACTTCAACATTGCAATGGATCCCAACAAAGCACTTCAGCATTGCAAGGGATCCCAATCTTCTCAATCCATTCGTCACATCTTTTTGTAGCACTTCCCACGGCTTCCATTACGACAATTCCAACTTTTACCTTTTCCTCCATATTCACAACAGTTGGCACTGATTATTGTCTTGTTTTTTTTTCTATAAAGACTAAATCTTATCTCCTTGCTTCAAGCACATTACCGCATTGGATATTCATATCCACAATAATATAACATTATTATTCTCCACCACTCCTTCTGGAATATGCTTGTTCCCCTTTTCTTGCATATATCCTAATGGACCTTCAGTTGTGCTAACTTCTTCATAATATAGAATCTTCATAATATAGAATAATTATTTCTGTTGTTACATTTTTTGTCTAGGTGTTGTTATTGCAGATTTTATGCTGATAGGCGGATCATAACAAATAACCATAGTTTATTATTATTATTATTATTATTATTATTATTATTATTATTATTATTATTATTATTATTATTATTATTCATTAGAAGTTTTCACACAGGTTATCATAGGAGATCGCTCACTGACAACAACTTGTAGTGTTCATTGAGGTCCGAATTTCAACAAGTCTTCCCAGATTCTCAGTACTCTCCACTTCTGTTGGTAACCTTTGTATCATCACAACAGTCGCTGGCAATGACCATTCGTCTTCACTGGCTTTTGGAGAGCAATAAGTCTTCTCAACGTTCCTGTCCTCTTCGTAGATGTCTGCTTACTGCTTTTTCTTCTCGTGTTTCCATCTTTCTCAACTAATAAGTTGTGTCATAAGTTCCCGCCGTTTTTTTTTCTTTTAACAGCAAAATTAAGTTCGTGTGGGACCAAAGCTCCAACTTTTTGTGTGAATCCCATCGATTGAAGGTGGCGTTAAATTGTTGCAAAATCATACTTCATTTTTTCCCCTAATTCTCTACATCTCTGACAGCCATCTTCCTTTAAAAGAACCTTGAGTTGGTCTCCGTCTATCTTGATTGGTCTTCCGGACCAAAGAGTGCCATTGCGGTCAAAATTACCGTGGTAAAAAAATCTCGAACAGTTCTCTCAAACCAATCTCGAACAGTCCTCTCAAACCAAATTCGAACAGTTCTCTCAAACCAATCTCGAACAGTTCTCTCAAACCAATCTCGAGCAGTTCTCTCAAACCAATCTCGAACAGTTCTCTCCAACCAATCTCGAACAGTTCTCTCAAACTAATCTCGAACAGTTCTCTCAAACCAATCTTGAACAGTTCTCTCAAACGAATCTCGAACAGTTCTCTACAACCAATCTCGAACAGTTCTCTCAAACGAATCTCGAACAGATCTCTCAAACCAATCTCGAACAGTTCTCTCAAACGAATCTCGAACAGTTATCTCAAACCAATCTCGAACAGTTCTCTCAAACTAATCTCGAACAGTTATCTCAAACCAATCTCGAACAGTTATCTCAAACCAATCTCGAACAGTTCTCTCAAACTAATCTCGAACAGTTATCTCAAACCAATCTCGAACAGTTCTCTCAAACCAATCTCGAACAGTTCTCTCAAACCAATCTTGAACAGTTCTCTCAAACCAATCTCGAGCAGTTCTCTCAAACCAATCTCGGACAGTTCTCTCAGCTAAAGCGTTTTCTCCATATACAGCACAAATATCTTTGTTCACTTCACTTGCTTTTTGACCTCGATTAAAGGTGTCGAAAATGTGATATTTTATTTATTTGACAATCCATTTGACCGTTCTAGAAATCCATAAAAATTACATAAGCAATAAACGATGACGATTATTTTGTAGAACAGAATACGTGCTTTCTAATGATATATAACATTTTGTCAAATATTAAAACATGTTTTAGAACAGAAATTATGAAACGGCGGGAACTTATGCAACAACGTGATATTTGGTGCGGTGCCGGTCGAGGCCGACATCATAATAATAATAATAATAATAATAATAATAATAATAATAATAATAATAATTATTATTATTATTATTATTATTATTATTATTATTATTATTATTATTATTATTATTTTACAGAAGGGAGAGTAGTTCACTTACAATGTTGCAGTTTTAATTTTCTTGGTTCCATGTCGCGTTTCTATATATTATTATTATTATTATTATTATTATTATTATTATTATTATTGGCTCATAAGGAGCTTTCACACAGGTCTTCATATTATTATTATTATTATTATTATTATTATTATTATTATTATTATTATTATTACTATTATTATCAGTAATAGTAGTAGCAGTAGTTGTTGTTATAGTAGTAATAGTGGAGGTTTCCTAATATAGTGTCTAGTATTCTTATATATTCTTTAGTATTCTTATTTGGGGTAAAAAGCTTAATATTTCACCATCTAATTTAGAACAGTGTTTGTGGTGTGCACTACATAAATTAAATGACTACACCGAGATAACTATTTTTCAAATGTTCACAGAGGCATTAAGATATATATGAGGGTGACAGAAGCAAAATACAGTAAAAGAGGGTGAGAGAAATACATAAAAAGCCTTCGATCACTAGTTTAGCTAATTGCAAATTACGATTGATTATAACAATTACATATTTTTATCATAGCTTAATCCTAGAAGTAAAATGTATGTTACCGTGCAATTTGCGCGGTTAAATACTATGCTATGTATTATATTAAATAACCAAAAAAGTTATGTTGGTTTTTGGATTAACCATTGAATGAAGTTGAAATATATACGAAATACGAGCAGCAATTGTGCTCAAATTCAGAAATAGGGATATCAGACGTTATAAAAACACGGATACCATGCCCGACCATCAGTTATAATCCGGTTATCTGCGAGAATGGTGGAACTGTTCAGAGATCTTTTTGTTGGCTGTGAGCTTCAGAACGGACTTATCATCATTTGTATCAAGTCACCGCATCTGACATATTGCCACTTAGTCACAAGGGGTTATTATTTCGGATCGTATCTAACAGAGGATTGTGAGGAGTTGAGTAGCAAGATGTCTGTTTTTTTACAAGGTGGTCACCACTTATCAAGGCACGGAAACCACTCGGGATAAAGGTTATTGCGTTTACAGTACGTTAATGTTGAGATTCGATAAAGTGTCTTACTTAGGGGGGGGGGGCGGTTCATCAAGAATTTGTTTGTGTTGAACTTGAAGACATCAAAGTTGTAGTCAGGTGGGAAACAGGCAGATGGAACACAGTTCCACAGGCGTACACTTCTAAGAAAGAAGCTTTGTTCATGGAATCTACGTTTTGGTTTTGGTACAGATAAAGAGTGGGGAAAATTTTTGACAGCGCTTTCAGCTAGACGGGTGTTTTTCGTGAAAGATCGGCGAAGGGGGACCAGGGATTCGAGATCAGACGAGCACCTGCCATGGAAATAGCAATAAAACAAGGATAGGCTCGCAACGTCTCTTCTGTGGGAGAGAAGTTGAAGGGTAGAGAAAAGGGCATCCCCCACTAAGCCACGAAGCCTATTTTGTACTGGGTCAAGGCAGGATAGGCTGTTTTTAGCAGCTCCTGCCCAGATATGGCAGCAGTATTCCATCCTTGGACGTACTTGGCTTTTATAAAGATAGAGAATTGCATCAGCAGTGAGATATCTTCTGGAGTAGTAGAAGGATCCCACCATTTTTCCAGCGACCTTGGAAATAGACGATGTACGTGTTCCATTTCAGGTCAGGAGTAAAGGTCAAGCCCAGAAGCTTATCAAAGCATAAACTTCCTCTAGTCGAGAGCCATTCATTTCAATTGATGTCAAAGGATCAGATCGTTGATGATGTAAAAATAGGAGCTTTGTTTTAGATGCATTAAAAGTAACGAGCCACCTCTTCCCCCAGTGTACCACGTGCTCAAGTTCAGAGGAGAGAGAATCAGAGAGAACTTTGTCATTTACAGCCTTTGATGTGTTGCCATAGATGGTCGTGTCATCAGCATAAATGTCAACGAATGATTTAAGTATGTGTTTTGGGAGATAATTGATGTATATCAGGAATAGAATTGGGCCCAAGATGGACCTCTGAGGGACTCCAGCATTAATACTGAGGGCTTCTGATTTCTGCCCATCAACCACTACTCTTATGAGCCTATCAGTGAGAAATGATTTAATGATCGAAAAAACATTTCCAGTTATACCGTAGCTGGAAATCTTGTGAAGTAGGCCTTTTTGATATGTCAAGAGCAATTTCCCTAGAGAGGAAGCCTTTGTCAAGAGATTCACTAATCCTATGAGATATAACCTTAGCACATCTGCTGTAGATCTTGCAGAGCGGAAACCATATTTATGTCACTAAGAAGGTTATTTCTGCTGAGGTGGTTGACTACTTTTCTATTTAATATGGATTCCATCAACTTACTAATGACACAGGAGACTTATTGGTCTGTACTTAGAGGGAGATGACTTTTCGCCTTAATTCTTAAATACAGGGCATACTGATGAAGTTTTCCCGGGTGTATTGAAGCACTTCTCTTTAAGGCAATGCTTAAGCAGTTTTGTAAGTATGGGGGCAAGTTCCGGTTGAAGCTTTTTCAGCACTATAATTGGAATGGCGTCAGGGCCAGTTGCTTTGCTGGAATCAAGGTTCTTAATTAGCTCAGCGACCTCACGCACAGATATTTGTATGTTGCATAGCGTGTTGTCTGTTATAGGAGGAAATACGGGGAGTTTATGGCCTTTATCGCATAGGGTAGAATTAGCTGCAAAGTTCTTGGCAAATAGTTTGGCCTTGTCTGATGATGACGAGATAACCTCAGGTCCATTGATGATGGTTGGGATAGAACGCACGCTTCTGTTCAGGATCCTGTTTGCTATTTGCCAAAACTGGTGGGAACCAAGTCGCTGCTCAGCTACTTTGGATTTAACGGACTGAGCATATAGCTCTCTTGCATTTTTTATTACTCTTTTACAGTGGTTGCTGGCGTTCCTGAAAACAGCTCTAGTCACAGTGCATCTATTACGTTGGTAGCTATGGAAAAAGTGATTTATGCGCATGATGGCAGCAGCACATTCTGGGGAGAACCATGGCTGGCTGTTAGGTTTTTGTTGGAATTTTTGCATGGTATGAGTCGGTCTATGCCTACAATTAACCATTCGGTCAGGTCTGATACTATGGAGGACACACCCTTTTTAAACATGAAATGTAAGGGTAGATCAGATATAAATGTACAGAAGCTATCCCAGTCAGCCGTAGAATATCGATATACAGTAAGGTGGAGAGGTACGTCTGAAGACTTATTGCATTTCCTTTTTATCTTAACTGATACAACCAAGTGGTCGGAAGATCTCAGAGGAGAATGAACGGAACATGAACATAGCTCAGGGGAAGTTGTGAGAAAAAGGTCTAGAAGGCTAGTGTTCTGACCGGAAGTATCGAGCACACGGGTGGGTTCGTGAACAATCTGAGTAAGGTCGTAGGCAATAGCGAAATCATGACAGAACCTTCCCATCATCATCTGTCTTGTTCGAGTGGGTTAGCCATTCCACATTGGGGATAGGATGTGGTCAATTTTCTCAGATATGCTCTTAAAGAGAGTAACTCCGCTGTTGTAGGGCCGATAGAGGGCAAATATAAGTGCAGTGGTGTAAGCAAGTGCAACCTGGAAGCACATATAAGGTAAATTAGGATCTTCACTTGGGAAGCCATCTATAATGTAGGCACATATTCCATATCCAGGGCGATCTTGAGGATCAGATTTAGATGTTGTTAGAGTATCCTTTAATTATGAACTCGTCTAGGGAAATGGTTGGCCCTATTCCAGTTTCACTTAGAGAGAATATGTCTGGTGACGTCTCCTTTATATTACACTTAAACTTAATGCATGTCAATAGAGCCAGGGAAACAGGAAACAGGGAAGCTATTCCAAAGTTTGATAGTCCGAGGGAAGAGATCATTAGAATAGAATGTTTTAGACAGCTTTGGACTGCAACAATGAAGGGGTGGGAGTTTGCTGTTTGTCGAGTTGATTGGGAGTATGTAGGTCGAGGGGGAACTAATGCTGTGAGTTCATCAGGGCACATTCCATTGAAGTACTTGTAAAACCTAATATCAAATGGAGTTTTTGTTTGAAAACTTGATGCTTAACATAGCATAAGACCTTTTTTGGTGAGCGCTTCGTACTTATGGAACACATTACCAAAGGACTGCTTCCCTATAGACAAAATCATGTTTTACTACGTCTAATGTCAGCAAATATATTTCGGATCTTCCTTTGAATTAATCACATATCATTCACATTTCCTTCATCCTCTGACATTCTTATTAAGCTTTATTCTTGAATGGCTTTTGTCCTTGCTAAGTGAACAAACATTAGTAAAAAAATATAGTGAAAAGAATCTATCGCATGTCGTACAATAGGTTGGCCACTCCTGGTTAAGCAAATGTTCATCCATTAAAACGTCAATGACCAACAAGAATTGTTTTTTTTTTTTCGTGGGAAATTTTCACTTATGTTTTATTTTGAGAAGCAAAAGTAACTCCCGATGAATTAACTGGACATTCTTTATTTTTTAACTGACCTTCATGTTTTTAAACTTGCACCTTTTCTTTTTTCTTTTTCTTTTCTTCCTTTTTTCTGTTCAAAAATAGATTGCGTTTTTAAGAACGTAGTTATTAGAGCATTTGAGAGAAAAAAAAACAAACTTATTGACGGATTCTAAATCCTATAGCTTATCAGGTCGATTTTCACACGTAAATGTCTTTAAATGAGAAGTACTTTCACCCCCACCCCACCCACACATACACACACAACACATACACACACGCGCGCGCACGCAGGCACACACATGCAAAACACAACTGTTTTGTTTTTCGTCCTCTAAAATAATGGGACATATTATTGATACAGGCCAGGAGAATTTCTATATTTTTCTACCCATCACTACCAGTCTCGTATATCTCATATATCAAAGCCGCCAATCGCACATGCATAGATTATAGTTACGATTTATTGTCTGATAAATCACCCACTAGACTCTCTCTCTATCTCTCTCTCTCTCTCTCTCTCTCTCTTTTAGACAAGGTTAAAAAACAATCTCCAATCTATTAGCTCCTGCACTGTTAAACAAGATCCAACCCCTGTCTCATCGCCGCAATGAAATAATTCCCTGTGCTTGTTTTACAAGTAATTTAATGGAATGTGCTCCGTGAACTCGTAACATTGGTGTCACCATCAACGTAAATATCCACGACTAACCCTAACCCAACCCACAAAATCCCTCGCAGTCCCGAGATGCTGAAAAGCCCTCTACTCTAATAGCTTCTTCCATTTACCCTGTTTCCTACTTCCCTGACTGTACTAATATGCAGACATTTAAATGTTATATGAACAAACATCTCGCTGCTCAACTCCCTACTTAGTGTGTTCCTGTAGTCATAGTCTCTAATTTACAGTAGTCCCTTACTTTTAATTGGCAATGTTCCTTTTTTATTGGGGGGGGTGAGTAAATAAAAACTAGAAAAAAACTGATGCTTATTTGAATTGGTAGTGTCTTGGTATGTTTGTATGACAAACTAAAACTTAAAAAATACACAAAAGGCCCCTACAAAGTTGATATTCTTTAATCAGTGTAACACTGAAAAAATGAATCATGTATTAATAATGCACAGGAAATGAATCGGTATGATTTTTTTGTTTTTTGTTTTTTTACTTAGGAATCACCACTAATCAAGGCCCGAAAGCCACTCGAGGATAAGGGTTAATGAATGTAAGATGGTAGTGTAGTAATCGCTAATGGTGTAAATTGGGTATAATTTAATTATTTATAAGGACGGCTTCACAAGAACTTGTTTACATTAGATTTGAAGGCTACGATGTATTCAACCGGGAAGCAGGACAGTGGAACAGTGTACCACAAACGGGCAGTTTAAGAAATAAGCTTTGTTTATGGAATATGCGTTTAGATTTAGACACAGAGGGTCATGGAAAGTGTATATAGTGGTTGTAAATAGTCGAGTGTATTTTGTAAAAGTTTGGCAATGGGGTACCATAGATTGGTTTAGTCGAGCACTTGCCGTGAAAATAACGATATAAAAGCACCAACTCCGGATTTAATTTATCGTTTTTTAACTATTGTCATGAAAGAGGGAGAATTACTTTTAGTAATGGTCTAGAAAAATCCTTCATTTTTATTTGACGTTTTCAGTAGTGCTCTGAAGACTTCGAAAGTTTTATTTCTCCACTTCTTACACGAAAAATAAATTTCTCTCCCGGGGAGGGGGAGAGAAACGTAACACTATTTAACATATTCTATTTACCTGTTTTATTGCATCGGGCAACACCGGCTAGCCCTGCTAGTAATTTATAAATCTAAATGCATAAATGCGAAACTTGGACCATTTTTCGCACAAACGGAAAAATTAAAACGCCTTTTGAGTTTAGACAATTTTACTCAAAATGTGCACCATTTTTATAAACTGCTTGTGTATATATGATATCAATCGGAAGCTTAATTAATTTGCATATTATTATTGTTTTTTATTTAAATGATTCCTTTGTCTATACGATTAATAAAATTCTAAATGTTTATTTATTTATGTCTGTGTATATATACCAATAAAACTTTCGAACGGATGCACCGAATAGAAACATTCTTTTTTTTTCCTGAAAGGTGTGAGTCCCTAGATTATCATTATCTATATATGGTCTGTAACGAACAACGCCGAGTCACACAAAAAGCCGAAATAAGGGTTTTTAGGCCGTTTCGAAAAAGTTACCTCCCCATGTCAACGGAATTTAGCACTGTCTGTATACAGTCTTGGTAACATCTTTCGCCACACGGACAGAACTTGTGGCGCAATGGATAACGCGTCCGACTACCGATCAGAAGATTCCAGGTTTGAATCCTGGCAAGTTCGTAATAATTTCATCCAATGTTTACTCATTTTCATTATCCTTGGTCAGGGTATTTTTTTTCAGTGATTTTGATTTGTGCATATGGGAATTTTCCATACTCCGAGTACATAAGGTAAGCGTTGATGGTAAGGCGATGTTGAGTGTACTTGATGTTGAGTGTACTTGATGTTGAGTGTACTCGATTTTGTGTTTGAGTCGGCGTTGTGTGTGTCGATGCGGCGCAGCCGCTAGTTTTTAATATAACAGGAAATTGCGTTTCGTAATGTTTTTTTCTGGATAACTAAATATTTAGTGTGTTCAAATCTTCCCGTTTATATAAATTACACCAACTAACCCTTTAGCCATATTTCAGACAGCAATTTGCATTATCGCCAAAGGGAGCTGCATATTTATATTCTCAAAGCACCCTCAACTACAACAAATAGATAGACCTATTTTCGTCGACATTGCAATTTACTTATTTTCATTATCCTTGGTCAGGGTATTTTTTTTTCAGTGATTTTGATTTGTGCATATGGGAATTTTCCATACTCCGAGTACACAATGTAAGCGTTGATGGTAAGGCGATGTTGAGTGTACTTGATGTTGAGTGTATTCGATTTTGTGTTTGAGTCGGCGTTGTGTGTGTCGATGCGGCGCAGCTGCTAGTTTTTAATATAACAGGAAATTGCATTTCGTAATGTTTTTTTCTGGATAACTAAATATTTATTGTGTTCAAATCTTCCCGTTTATATAAATTTAGCCATATTTCAGACAGCAATTTGCATTATCGCCAAAGGGAGCTGCATATTTATATTCTCAAAGCACCCTCAACTACAACAAATAGATAGACCTATTTTCGTCGACATTGCAATTTCTAAATTGCAACTGGAAAAAGCAAATTGATTTCTTCTTTCTTTTCATTTCCTTACAGTCATATTCAAAAAGATAAATTTTAATGCTAATGTTTGTCTACATAAATTAATTAGAAATATTCTGTTTCGTGTTTACAACAAAGTTATGAATTAAATGTTTATTATTTTAATGTAATGCTGCATGTATTTAAGATAGCGGACGTTGCGAACCAACAGCGATCTAATAGAGTCGGCTAGTTGCGTTTGATCTTACTATAGGGCTTTGTTCTATATAATATAAAGTAAAATATCCCCCTTCCTGTTTATGGTTGTCCGGTAAGAATGCAGACCTCGCAACATTATTGTAAAACCAAATATAATACAAAATGAATGCTACCACGGGATTGTTTTCGTAACATTAAAACAATATTTTCTTTGATCTTTGTTTTCAATGGTTATTAGAGAAAATCAGATACGTTATCCATACCTTTTTTTCCTCATTTTCACCACAGATGAGGCATATTGCCACTTGGAACATGAGAAACTACTATTTGAAATTGTGAGGGGAGTTGAGCAGCGAGATGTCTGTTCATATTCCATTCAAACTACTGCATGTAAGTGCAACCAAGAGAGCAGGAAACGGGAATGGAATTTTGAAGTCTAGCAGTAAGAGGAATGTTAGAGTACAAAACATTCCGGCATGAAGCCATCGCAACAGTAAAGGGTGCGATTTTGCTACTTGCCCGGTTAGTTGGAAATGTGTACTTCGAGGTGACATAAGTGCTATGAGTTCATCAGTACATATCATTACAGTATTTGAAAAACAGACACAGTGATGCGCCATTGCGGTGATGGGACAGGGGTGAGGTTTGGCTGTCAGTGTGGGGCGTGGTAGATTTGAACTCATTTCGTGAACCTTGTTTAAGATGCTCCAGTTCATATATATATATATATATATATATATATATATATATATATATATATAGGCACCGCCAAAACTGGGGGGGGGCAGGTAAGTACTTTTTGACGGACCGTCTTTTTAAAAATCTACCAAAAATCAGGTAATTATCCGATCAATACGAAATTTTCAACGATTATTAAGAGAAGAATGAACTATATAACAGTGTACTTATTTTTCATAAACGATATATATATATATATATATATATATATATATATATATTTGCTAACAACCCCCCTTGTTTTGAGGGGGTACAAATATGCTTAAAATAATCATCTGAAACTGAACACAACATATTCTGTTGTTGTAAGGGACAGAATTATAGATTAAAAACAAAATTGTTTGCATACCTTATTTTGACATCTCAATATCAGAACTTCGATTGTGTTTAATTATCCCGCTTTTGAGTTTTGAAGTGTGAAATTTGGTGAATATGTTAAGTAAAATAATTAATTTAAGTTAAGCAAAAAAAAAAAAAATTTTTTTAATATTTACACGAAAAAAGCCATTTTAAAATCTTTGATAAATAAATTAACAATTTTTGTTTTTAGCGAGCCGAATAATGCATGACCATTATTAAACAGGGCATGCTTTGAAGAATCGATACAAAAAAAAAATTCGATAAATATTGTGCCCTTTGTGTTAAAAATAGCATCATTTTTTCGATCCCGTTTGAAAACGTTTGCCGCCTTTCGACTACGGTGGACCAAACGCGCTGAAATAATTTTTTTTTATTCTGCTTTAAATTGCCCCCCCCCCATTTTGGGGAGCCTGGCCCCTACACACATACACATTAAAAACCAATATCATACAAATGGTTACCCATCTGGTACTGGCCAGCCTCAGCGTTAATAATACATTGACATTTTCGTCACTGAAAAATAAGTTCTTTTTGTCTGTTTGGTCTTCCATAGTTTGCTTTTTATCAAATACAAACGTAAACATTGTCGATCTAGACTCTAGATCGACGCGAAGTAACTGGTTGCCTATATGAATAAGTGGAATTATTTGAAATCCAGGTACTTATATTATAACATTTTTGCATATTCTCATAGAAAATCATTCTAAATCTTAGTTAGACAACAAATAAATAAATTAATTATTTCAAAAACCTTCTTTTTTAATATTTATGTACGTTTTTTGTGCAAGACAAAAAATGTCAATTGTTAACTTTTTGGGAAAATTTAGCATTTAAAATTTAATTAAAAATAGTAGAAAAAGTTTTACATTATTCTGTTTTCTATATGATAAAATTCAGGGTTTTATCTTTCTGGAAAAAAAGTTACTCAGATTTTAATAAATGTAATTTCGTTTTAAAAAATAACAACAACTTGATTTTTCGGCCATTTTTGGCGGTGCCTAATATATTAAAATTATATATACTTATATATATATATATATATATATATATATATATATATATATATATATATATATATATATATATATATATATATATATATATATATATATATATATATATATATATACACACATATTTACGTATATATAGTATGTGGACGATTAATCGAAATCGGAATCAGGAATCGGAAAAATCGGAACTTTTGGGGGTATCGGAATCGGAAAAATTTATGCCTAATTACCGATTTCAGAAACGATTCTTTTAATAATTTTTAAACTTAATTTTCTATTGCTGTACTGATGGTAAATCTTTATTGTTTTAAAACTATTAGTAAAACTAAACACTATTGATCATAGTAACATCTAAATAAGATAGAATTTTTTATTTGCATAAAATAAATTAAAAAAAACTTTAAACTTTGCGAAAATTCACTAGGTAACCTTGACAAGAATGCGATTGATTTACAAGGTATCAAAAAATTGTTTAAAATTAAAGAAATATTTTGCCAAGAAAAATATCAAGCATTATTGGCAATTAAATAAATCTTTAATTTATTTCTTTTATACTTTTCTCGAGTTGAGTTTTGTCCGGTCGGTTTTTGTCTGCTCTCTCACTCCGCATTTACAAATATGACGAGAAATGGACAAAACGTTAATGAAAAAACTTAGCTTTGAATTGAATTGAATTTGAAATAAATTATTGAGGTTTAATGCTTAGGTGTGAAAAGCTTTTAGCATCGAATTTTCTTCTGCCTATGTCATTTACTTATGCTGAGACTTGGGGATTCTTACGGCGCCAGATGCCGCCTGAAGCCCGATCAAATGTTCAAGTATTTTTTCGCATCTACTTGCCAAATGTCTATATGACGCTTCTCAGAGAGTTCACAATCTCTCAGACAGTTGACAATTAAAAGATTTCAAACGAATGATCAAGTTTTATTTTCTTGTAGCCGCTTTGTCTGACGACCGTTTCTTCTGAAATAGTTAATTTTTTTTTTATTGTATCTTTCTCAGGTTTCGAAAACTTTAAAAATATGCATGAATATCTCACAATAAATTTATCAAAGTCCTGGATAAAATGCATAAAGAGAAAAATTTACAAGTTTTTCAAATAAAAAAAAAGAAATTATATCTGCATTTGAAAGTACCCTCCTGCCAATGATAATCTACTTTTTGAGAACGCACTGAAAACAATATTTTTTTTTAGAATCAAGGATGGAGATTTAGTAACGCATGTAAATTTAGGTTAATTATTGAATAATATCGATTTAAAATAACTTGTTGTTCAAGAGTCTTTCTAAAAAACGGATACCCCCTCACCAAAATTATATTTAAAAAATATCAAATGTTAAAGGTTCTTTAAAACCAAATAAATTGATTTTTATAAGTTATGAACACGTTATTCCTACTACGAATTTAGCAAAACTCGTCTCCGGAAAACTCGTTTCCGGAAAACTCGATCCCAGAAAACTCGACCCCTTTCGCTAGGTAGGAAAACTGGTCCTTTATTGAATAAATATCGATTGAAAACACATTTTATGATCGTTCTTGAAGGAGATATCGTTTTTTTTAAAACAGAGACTATATTTTTATTTGTTTAATGTTTTTTTTTTTTGTAAATAAAATCGATTTTCTAAGTGTCCGTTTTCTACCTAACTGGCTAAGTTCTTAGTGGTTTCAATTATTTTAAAGCGTTTATTATGTTCATAAACGAGACCGCATTTTTTTTTATATTAATATAAAAAGAATTTACTTATATACTGTTGTTTATAAATTTTTTTTCGATTTTTCTACCTCGCCGACTATGTTGTTTATTTAATTTATTTGGAATCGTTTATTTGGTAAAGAAAAAAAAACACAGAAAACAAACAAAAACATGTCGAGTGTTATGTGAGAACGAGAAATAATGTCCGGTATATCACATCTTAGGGGTCTTGATAATCGCTAAAAAATAGAAAATTAAAGAAATTACTGAGGGAGATTTGGTTTTAAAAAGAAAATAATAAATTTTAATATTTTTTAAAATATAATTTAGAGAGAGAGAGAGAGAGAGAGGGAGAGAGAGAGAGGGAGTGGGGGGGGGGGGGTAAAAACTATATCTCCCTCCGAAAAACAACCAACAAAAAATGAAATTAAAAAGATTCTTGATAAACGATAGCGGAGTTTTCAATAAAACTGATTAATACATTTATTTAGTGATTACTTTCTCTCTTAATGACTGATTTTAGAATTTTGAAGTAAAAATTAAAAAAAATTAAAAATGAGTTAACGAGAGATTGTTAGCACATGGCATCTCTCGCGCCAAAAAAATATTTCGCTTTTAATTTATTAGTTAATTTTTGCAAAATTTGACAGGACGACAATGAATGTTGATAATTGATAAAATTATAATTTTAAATAACGCATGAGTGCATTTGGTATGACAGAAAACAAAAAAAAACAACAAAAAAACTATCATAATTTGAGATTTGAAGAGCAGGATCGGCTTCACACATAAATTTAACGTAAGATAAGCGTCTTTTTCCGAAAAATTTTTGTGTGTTAGGGCAGTGTTGTATTAGGATCTACCTAATTAGCATACGGGGAGTGTCAACTATATAAATATGGTTGGTACCGTAAAAACGGGAGAGACCCAACGAGAGACTCAGCAAGAGACTCAGAAAGACAACGAGATCGAGAGTCGACGACCACCCAGCCGACACCTTCTCCAGCGACGGTCTCCCCATGACTATAGCAATGGACGCTACGTAAATATTTGTATATACTTTCTTGCTTTCAGTATATCTGTTCTACTTTTGTGTTATAGTAATTCATTCCATGTGTTCAGTTGATCTTCAACAGGCAGTTAACAAAAAACTAATATTTTTTTCTATTAGAGATAAATTATGTATCTTTATTTTTTTTTGGGGGGGGGGGTCTGCGTTTTTAAGCGATTACGCATCGTTTTACGACGTTGCCAATCAAAACACACGGTGGTAGATCTTGTTTCTTATCAGGAGCAATGAACGCCATTTCCCCACTCCCGACACATCCCACCCCTCAAAACTGGGCACTTGGGAGTGCTTGAATACCACATATGCATGTGCAACTAGATTGGGTTGACTTTCTTCTGATGGATTGAGGGTACCGGATTGACAGTTCCTGGCTGCTGTTTCCGACTGGTAGTACAGGTGCCCTAACTCTTTCTGCTCCATCAACAGTTGTATAATATCGGGATCGTTGTAGTGCCATGTCGCGCATGGAAAGGGACCCTGCACTGATCCTCGGTGGGCTTTCCTGAGGCCACAATCCTAGTTGAAGAAGGGTCAGCTGATGGTCTACTTGTGATGCATGTGTGATACTCTGCATAACCTCCTGTTCAGCTCCCCCTTACCTAACTAAACTCGTAAAAAAACATGATGACAGTACAATCTAAAAAATAAGCTTTAGCCAGGCTTAGGGTCAAACAAATCCAACTTGCCTCCTCCCTTGAGGCTTGCATTCACAAATATCCGTCGGCTTAGAACTAATTTAGCTGATGTTGAAGCATTTCTCCTAACAAATACCCCGGATATCTTAGCGCTAAGTGAGACTAACCCACACTCCTCTATCCCCTCTAACTACTTTAACATGCCTGGATATCTCCCACTCTGCCGTAAGGACTTTGATAGACATATGCACGGACTTGGAGTCTACATTCGTAATACCCTTCCCTTGACTAGAGAAACAAACCTAGAATCGGATGATCAAGCCTTTATGTGCTTTAGACTAATCTTGCAACACAACATTAGCAACTTTTACTTTCTCTACCGCTCTCCCTCGACCCAAGACTGCACCATAATAAACAAAGTCTCTGACAGAATAGACAACGCACTCTCCATCGACACTAGCGCACAAGTACATGTATTTGGTGACTTTAATGTCCATCACAAAAACTGGCTTGGATTCTCTACTTACACACATGCAGCAGGCAGCACAACTCATAGCTTCTTTATATCTCATTCCCTATCACAAATTGTTACACTTCCAACCCGTTTCCCTGATCAGGAAGAACTACATGCATCACTTTTAGATCTGTTTTTGACCACAGTACCTGATGATTGTATAACGAATGTCGACAACCCACTTGGGAACGCTGATCATGCAGTGATAATGGTTGAAATCGCCCTAAACTCTAGACCCAAAACTGAAGAGCCAGTGCTCAAAACAACGAGATATTATAAAAAGGCTGACTGGGAAGCCATCAGAGATCTAATCAGAAATGCCCCATGGGGAAATAGTTTTTCTCTTCCTGCTGAACAGTATGCAAACGAGACCACTGAACGGTTCAAAACTGCAATCAAAGCGCACGTCCCCATGCGGAAATTTTATAGCAAGCCCCACTCTCCCCAATGGTTTACTTCGACTTGCGCAACTGCCATTGCTCAAGGCAGCATGCATACCGCAGATTTAACCGACATACGTCCAGTTCAAACAGACAGAAGTACATAGAAGCTAGAAGTAACGTTAAGAAAGAAATAGCGACAGCTAAGAGAGAATTTATGGAAACCACTAAAAAACGCATCGAAGCGCAAAAACTAGGAACTCGTACCTTCTGGAAAATCTACAACAGTGTAGTAAATAATGGGCAATCAACAATTCCCCCACTAACCAACAATCATGAGGTTGTTTGCTCAGCAACCGATAAGGCTAACGTGCTTGCCACTCGATTTGCCTCAAACTCCACACTGGACCCTTCCAACCACTGAATTTCCTATGCGGACAGACGCCACGCTAGACGATCTACAAATCACCCCTGCTCAAGTACATGCTATCATAAAAAACCTTGACACTTCAAAAGCATGTGGACCCGATCTTATCCCAGCTCTGCTATTAAAAAGTGCTCAGCCGAAGTTGCTCCAGTTCTCTCCAAACTCAACAACAAATGCCTTAATGAATCTTGCTTTCCGGGCTGTTGGAAAACTGCTTCTGTGGTACCAGTATTCAAGAATTCTGGCGAAAGAACTGACCCATTAAATTATCGCCCCATTAGCCTCCTCCCACTTTTTGCCAAAATATTTGAGACCTTAATTAACCATGCTCTAGTCAATCACCTTAAAGATGCTAAGCTTCTACCTGACAAACAATATGGATTTAGACAAGCCCGTTCCACAGCAGACATCCTAAGTGTAATCTCCGAACGTATATACCATTCACTGGACAAAGCGGGGAAGGGCAGAGCGGTAGCTCTAGATATATAAAGGCTTTTGACAGGGCATGCCATGAGGATCTCCTCAGGAAAATTAGATCATATGGTATCACTGGTAGAATACTTAACGTAATTAAATCCTTCTTTGATAAAAGAAAAATCCAGGTTGTCCTCAATGGTCGTACATCTAAACAATATGATATAAATGCGGGAGTGCCCCAGAGGTCTTTCCTTGGACCTCTACTGTTCCTGATATTCATAAATGACCTCCCCGACAAAATTTCCTCTGATATGGGTATATATGCTGATGACACCACACTCTATAACAGACACGACAGGAAAACAAATTAACACATATCTAGAGAAATGACAGAAACACAAGAAGATGACCTCCAATCTGTAATGGAATGAGGACAAAAATGGATGGTCACGTTCAATGCCGCCAAGACTAAACTAGTTTCATTCAATAATTACAAGAAACCTTCTCTACCACCTATAGCAATGGCCAACGACTCTTTATCTGAGAGTACGTCTGTCAAGCTCCTTGGCCTAACGTTCACAGAAAACATGAGTTGGAACAATTACATCGAGGGCATTGCCAGGGCCGCTGCAAGGAAGGTGGGCTCTCTCTACCGTGCTAGAAAACTACTAACACCCGAAAGTATCCTGTACCTCTATAAGGCAACCATTCGCCCATGTATGGAGTATTGCTGTCATATTTGGGCTGGTGTATCTTGAAACTTCGACGAGGATTTTGAAATATCACCCCTTGCTAACTAACACCTTTTGCGCCACAACACCTTAATTGTGCCTAAATTCTATCTAATTGCCCGATTTTTTGTGATTTTTCCTTTCTCTCACCAGAGCTTCCAAGATCCAGCAGATATATTCCACATTCCTGCGTCTCTAAAAAAAATACAAGGTTATATCTTTCTTACGTAATCTACGGCATATTTTTGCCTGTCTCTTACTTCATTAAGCTATATGTGATTGCCTCGGGACTACCTATCATCGGTTTACTGGTCCCTTTAAGAATTTTCGTATTCTTTCCAACGCCTGTTTATTAATTAAGCCAAATCTTACCACTTGCTTGGAGTCGTTAGGTGCAACCAGCTTATTTTAAGCACTTAATTAACCAGGTTCCCAAATCTTTCGAATAGGGGCACATCTTGTGCTTATCAATCCCTTCCAAGTCACTTTTCTTGGAAAAAAATTATAGGATCTCTAAAAAAAAAAAAAAACAAATGCTAAAAAAAAAACATCTTTCTTACGGCTTATCACATCTAAAAACTCTCTAAATACCCGTTTACGTAATTTTAATTCTTGTCCCCTTCTAAAATTCTAACTGAATCTGTAAGACAACCATACGTCTTAACTAGTTTTATTTTCTCGTAGACTGTTTAAATCTTATGTATATTTACTGATGACTTTGAATTCTGGCTGTGAAAACAATAACATTTACATTACAATATGGTTCAACATCAACACATTTTCAAAAGAAAATACCTTAATACATTTAAACATTTTGCAACAAAACAAAAAAAAAATCGTTACATTGTACATTTCAAAAGTCCGTTAACACAAAACAAAAAATTGTCCCTTTTTCAAAGACCAGAACAATTAACACACTAAAAAGCCGAAAATTATACACAATGCATAAATTTGATTTTCATTTCTGCATCTTTCTTTTTTCTATAGTGTATTTTATTTTATTTATTTATTTATTCATTCTTCCTTTTAATCCTCGAGAATTTTAAATGTACTTTCGACTTTTGACACTAAATTGTTATTTATTATGATTGACAGTTACTCTAAACAATTCAGACATTAACACATATTCTTATGAATGACACACTGTCCTATTTTCTCTTTGTGTGCATGCGTATTCAAAACATATTATCCGAATATAACAATTTTTCTCTTTTTTTAATTTTATTTATGAATGAAATATTCGTGGGTTGTTTTTTGAACTGACCGTATCTCTTTTATCATTCATTACGGCATATCGGCCTTTTTTTCTTTTTTAATATTTTCTTGTAAACTTTAGTTTTATGTGTACGTGTGTGTTCAAATTTTTTTCGTTTTGTTCGCATTTCTGTGATCGTGTAATTTTTTCCCCGTGGTATTATTATTATTATTATTATTATTATTATTATTATTATTATTATTATTATTATTATTATTATTATTATTTTAATTATTTTGGACCCTTTTAAAACGTTGTGTTTCTTTTTTTTTTTTCATTTTTCCGTGGTAACCGAAGTTTTTTTTTAAACTCACCCTTGCTGGGTGGTCTGGTCGCTACGGCTCCAAATTGTATTTATTGTATTTACCCCAGGTTCGGTATTGCATCGTTGATGCAAATTGGTTAACGGGCACCAAATTGTGTTTGTTATATTTAAGTTTTCTTAAAAGTGATGCTGTTGAGAGAGATGTTGTTGTAAGAGAGATTAGATGTTGTAGAGAGATGTTGTTAGGACCTTTTAATAGTGATGCTTAGAGAGTCTTATTACAAGTGATGTTGTGTCTTAGAGAGAGAGATGTTATGACGTTATTCATATATATATAAATGTTCATACTTAGATGTGTTGAAGAAGGAAGCTCTTTGAGTGAGGAAACAGTGTTCAAACAGTCTTAGTGTTCATATTGTGTATGTAAGATGTGTATGTAAAGACATTTTAAACCACATGATATACATAACACATATATAACAATTTTCACTTTACCTTTTGGTAGAATTACAACGCAAAGACGACGTTTATAAAAACACATGATGGGTTTATTTCTTCTCCCGACCGGCCGTGGTTTTCTGAGTCAAGAATTCAAAGCTTCATTCAAAGTTTCAAAAGTGATCGTCTCGCTTCTAGACGTTCGAACCCAACTGCAGACTATCGTCTGTCGTCCTAAAACTCTCTCTGCCTCTCCCTCAGTTTCTCCTCGCTTAACTCTAAAGTTTTCTAACTATATCGAGAACTTCCCATTTTCCATGACGTCATACACATGTTAAAACATTTCACGTGTTTTTCCCTTGTTTACAAAAGGAATTTTAATCTATATTCCCAGTAACCTATTTTTCCAATATGTTCAAAACATGTTTATTAAATTATCTTGTAGTTGCATTGCTCAATTGAATTTTTCATAACAGAGTTGACAACGCACATACTTTTCTTGAAACTATTTTATCTCTAAGCTAAACAATGGCTTGTTTTACGTTCCATTTTCTAATTCTCTCTCGTAATCTATTTCTAAACCTAATTTACGAGGTTCGAATTTCGTCTATTCTATTTCATTTTCATTTTAACTAAATCTCTCTATTTTTGTACTTACATGAAAAGGGGACAGCCCTTATCATGTAACACTAGTTTCTCGCTCTTTGACAAGGTTCAAAAGAGAGTCGCAAATCTGATAGGCCCTGAACTGGCATCTAAGCTTCAGCCTCTGTCCCATCGACGAAACGTTGCATCCCTCTGCCTGTTCTACAAGTATTATAATGGTGAATGCTCTGACGAGCTGCAAGCACTTGTGCCCCCACGACGTGAACACCCTCGACAAACCCGACAGGCAGCTAATCCCACTCCCATACAGTATAGATCCCTAGATGTAAAAGATCTTTCTACTCCAGTAGTTTCTTCCCCAGAACCGCTAGACTTTGGAATTCGATTCCAGGTCCCTGCTTCCCCAACTGTACTGACCTGCAGAAGTTCAAGTGCAACGTGAACCAACATCTTGCTGCCAAAATCCCTACATAGTACCCCAGTAGTTGGTGCCCCTGTTAGTAGCCCCCTACACCAAAGAGGCAATGTGCCTTGTATGGGGTGAAAATGTAATTAAAAAAAGAAAAAGATTACCAGTAATTCTCTAGTAAAAAAGAAAGACGGAGAATGAACACCGCAGAATTTAAGGGGTCACGCTAATCTATCTATAAAGTTGAGTATCTCACATGATATTAAAAGTTCACGATTTCTATTTAAAAAATGCTAAAACACACTCAGTCATAGATATGCGAGCGACTACATGAAAGTTAACTAATTTGCATATTCTTTAAAAAAACAAACGTTAATTAATTATTTTATTTCATGATGGTTTCTTAGAAGATAATTAGTTTCATTTCACTATTACACTGAATTCCATTCATGTATAAGTTTTACATTCTGCATAATTGCGTAGAATATAAAATGAAAACATTCTAGCATACGGATATTTATATATATATATATATATATATATATATATATATATATATATATATACACTTGTGCCCGATATTATTCATACCCCTCGGATCTTTGAGATTTCTATAAGAATATTGCTCAAACCAGAAGGTAGACAACATTAAAGGGATTTCAAACAATAAATCAAGCATAAACATTTAATTTAAACTCAACAAATAAATAAATTATGTAAGTTTGAAACATTATACAAAGAAAAACAATAATGGCACTAGTTCAAAATTATTCATACCTCTCTTACTAATAGTCAATAGCATGCCCTTTATTCTTAATAACTGCCTGTAACCGTTTTGGATATTTATCAACAAGGTTTTTACAAGCATCAACAATGATTTTTGACTATTCTTCAATGCAGTAGTTCTCCAACTCCCTCAAATTTCTAGGTTTCCGCTTTTTGACCTCAGTTTTCATTATGTGCCAGAGGTTTTCGATAGGGTTCAGGTCGGGACTCTGGCTAGGCCATTCCAAAACATTAATTTGATTATCCTCAAACCATTTCTTGACTATTTTGGCAGTATGTTTTGGATCATTATCCTGTTGAAGGACCCAGTTTCGTCCTAAATGGAGCTTCTCCGCATCCTGTCTAATGTTTTTCTGGAGTATCTCCAAATATTGCTCCTTCTTCATGGTTCCAACTATCTTGACCAAACTACCTTGACCACTAGCCGAAAAGGAGCCCCAAAACATTAGGCTACCACCACCATGTTTCACCGTGGGTATGGTGTTCTTTGGGTTGTAAGCTTCTCCTTTCTTCCTCCAAACGTAAGAAGCATCCATATGGCCAAACAATTCAATTTTTGTTTCGTCAGTCCACAACATACTTGGGAAATCGGACTCTGGAGAATTCACATGGGTCCTAGAAAACTTTAGACGTGCTGCAAGGTGTTTTCCGGTGTGCAATGGAGTCCTTCTTGGTCTTCTTCCTTTCAGACCATTTTCATGCAGAGTCCTTTGCAATGTTTGCCTTGATATTTTTATGCCAGAAGACTCTAGATTTTCTAAAATGTCCTTAGTAGTGGTGGTTGGATTTGCATTAACACTTCTTACAATATTCCTGGTGGCTCTAGCAGACAGTTTCCTTTTCCTTCCTCTACCAATCTAGTTGTTTGTTGTGGGGTGGCTCTGGAATTTTTTGATGATGCTCTGTACTGTTGCTGTAGGGACCTCAAATTTCTTGGAAATTGACTTGTAACCTAAACCATCCTTATGTGAATTCACAATTTTAGTCCTAAGATCATTACTAAACTCTTTTTTCTTCCCAATTCTAATAATTTTTATTCTTTTATTGGTTTTCAGTTGATATCATTTTAATTTCTGAAAAATGCAAAAAACGAAATGAAATTAGTCAAAGGTTGTATAAAAGCATTCAAAATAAGAATCAAACAGGAAACAGACAGTCAGAAACTCGATTAATACTGAAAAAATAAGAGGGTATGATTATTTTTGAACATTGCAGATTTTATAAATAGCTGTATATTTCTTTTATTACAAGTATCTCGAGATTTTAAAATGACGAAAATGATCAGAAGAGGTTTATAAAGAATATGTATCAATATGGACGTAAACAATAAATTCTTACAAAGTTACATCTAATAAACTCAATTTTCAAGGAGGGTTATGAATAATATCGGGCACAAGTGTATATATAAAGTTACAATAAGTCTACTAAGGTAATCAAAATGGTAAACTTAAAATATATTATAAATATTAAAGAGTTAATATTTACAAGTAAAATAAACTCAGCCAGATATAAAAAGCTCAATAAAACCGAAAAGGAAATAGAGCTCATATTATGAACAAATGATTAATAAAATATGTTAAAAGACATCTTGAAAAAGAGTTAAAAACATATTTAATTTTAAAAAAGGAAGCACAAGATAAGTGGATAGTCCTTAATCCGCGGAGTTTCGAAGAAATACTCTCCTTCTCATCAGAGGGCAGGAATTAGCAAAATGCAGGATCGGATTTTGCATATAAAAGTATTTAATGAAACTACAAGTAAGTCAAAGATCTTACTTGGTTAAAAAAGGGTGAGGTAAGGGGAACAAGAGGCAAAAGAAAAATAATAAAAAGATTTCACATGAATGGATAGTCCGGTGAAGGGTAAAAATCCAAAAATGGTAAAATCCAAAACGGTCGAATTCAAAATTTCAATCCACTGGGTAAATTCCAAATATATATATATATATATATATATATATATATATATATATATATATATATATATATATATATATATACATATATAGTAATTTATAAAATATATATGGCGATTAAGCTACACTGAATATTCTGCGTTGCATCCAACTATAGGATTCGTCAGGCTTATGCGCGAATTCTGTCGTTGCTTCTTGTTTTTATACATGTTGAGGATTTCTAGTCAGCCAATCAGCTTTCTAGTATCCACCATTACTAACTAGCTCTACCTACGTATTGAGCACTTTTGACGTAAATACTTAAAGTTTACGCATAAATCTATACTTTCATATATTAAATTTATGCGAATAAATGAAGTAGTTATATATATATATATATATATATATATATATATATATATATATATATATATATATATATATATATATTGACCATGTCGGTGTATGTGCGAAAAGTCTCTATTAAACCCATCCCTGAATATTTGGTTCACAAACTGAAAATTCAATATATAGCGTATATGGACCGGTAAAACACTTTCAGTTTGTTTTCTTAGCCAATAAAATATTTGCTGAAGGGGTAAAAAAAATGGACCTTGGCCTGACATAAATCGACTATACCCGTTTTTTCTGCATATGTTCTCATTAAAAGTGATAGTTTAAACAACGTTGTTTTTTTTTGTACTTTTGAAATCACTACTACATATTGGGTACAATATAATAATCGATTGAAAATTGTCTCTACAATATTAAATATAAAATCTGCATAATTAAAATATATTTAAGCGTATTTTCCTAACGGTCGACGCCAGGTGATCTACTAGTAGAGTATAAACCCGGGCAAGTACACATGTTCTCAATGTTGTATGACGCATTTGCAAAGTGAGAGTCTTTTTTTTTTCGCAGCTAATTGAAAAACATCAGTCTAACTCGACATAACAGGCCCTTTGTTGCCGAGGACCACAATCCGTATCACATGTCCAATTTCTATTTTCTATTATCACTCCGCCGGATCTTTGACTATGACTACTTCCTCTTCCTATCTTCTGAAATCTTTTCACCTCTAACTGATTCTGGGCTTTGTGAGTGTGATTGTCATTCGACCACCCAAAACATTGATCACCCGTGATATCCACCAAACATAACATCTAGTTTTCCATTCATTAGCTACAGATGATCTTTGTACGTTGATTTTTTCACAAACGCTGGTTTTTCACATCTTCCTTGCTTTTCTAAACAAAGATAATATCATGTGGGTGGTCGGACTCCGGCTAGAGATGCCTTTAGTTTCCTGATGCACTCCTCTTCGTCCTTTGGCTAACCATATGCGAAGTGTCTTAAATAAGTTCTACATGCAATGCACATGATGTACCGTTCCAACAACTTCTGGAATGTCCCATGAAATTCCTCTCGTATGAGCATGTCAATGACCCTCGTCACAGTGTCTTTCATATCCTCAATTGTCTCATAACGACAGCCTGTAATGTTTTCCTTAAGCTTGGGGAATAACTGGGATCTGAATTGATCAGCTCGACCATCGCCCTGCTATCATGGCAACATCTTTTTTTCTGATCTTCTTTAAGCAAACTTCGTGCAAATCTTTTGCATCTTTAGTTCCTCGTAAATAATTGTGTTTACAGTTCCCACACTGACATCAAACTGTGCACTTATTGTCTCTATACACATATGGCGGTCCTTATCTATGACATTCTTTATTTGGCCAATCAACACTGGTGTTCTAATTTCTTTACTCCTCCTACACCCCTCATCATCCTTCATAGACTATCAGCCTTCCTTGATTCTCTGTACCTAATTCATGCAAGATGATCCAAAAGCATTCCATACGTTTCTGTGGCATTTTTTTCAAATTTAAAACAGAAATTTGTTGATCTTTCTAAAGTGTCCTTACATTCAGATTGCATTTTTGAAATTCACCAGCTGTGACCATCAGACTTTAGTAGACAATCAGGCAATGTCATATATATAGTTGAAAGTACAGCATTTGAAATATAACAGGCACGAGGGGAATACAAATGAACACATATCTAAGAAAATGGCTGAAACACTACAGGAAGGCCCTCAAATCTGTAGTGGAATGGGGACAAAAATGAATGGTCACATTTAATGCTGCCAAGTCTAAGCTTATTCCCTTCAATAATTACGAGAAACCTTCTCAACCACCAATAGCTATTGCTAAAGACACATTTCCTGAAAGTATTTTTTTTCATCCCCTCGGCTTAACGTTCATAAGGAACATGAGTTGAAACAGACATATTGAGAGTATTGCCGTGTTAGAAAGTTACTTTACCCCTCGAGGTAAATACCCCCGACAAACCTACACAATAGAGATCTCTAGATGTAAGAGAGCCTTTTACTCCAGTAGTTTCTTCCCCGGGACCGCTAGACTTTGGAATTCCCTTCCAGGTTCCTGCTTCTCCAACTGTACTGACATGCCGAAGTTCAAGTGTAACGTGAACCGACATCTTGCTGCCCAACTCCCCACATAGTACGCCTGTAGCTTATGCCCCTGATAGTAGCCCCCTACATCAAAGTGGCAATGTGCCTTGTTTGGGGTGAAAATATAAAAAAAATGTATGGAGTATTGTTGTCACATTTGGGCTGGTGCATCTGCCACTAGTCTCTCGCTCCTTGACAAGGTTCAAAAGAGAGTCGCCAACCTGATAGGTCTTAAACTGTTATCTAGGCTTCAGCCTCTGTCCCATCGACGAAATGTTGCATCACTCTGCCTGTGAATGCTCCGATGAATTACAAACCCTTGCACTCCCTCGACGTAAATATCCCCGACAAACCCGACAAGCAGCAAAATTCCACCCCTACACAGTAGATATCCCTAGATGCAAGAAAACCTTCTACTCTAATAGTTTCTCCCTGCTATAATTATGAACTCCCTTCCGGGCTTCTGCTTTCCCAACTGTACAAGTGTAATGTGGACAGACATCTTGCTGCTCAACTCCCTACATAATATCCCTGCAACTTATTCCCTGATAGTAACCCCTACATCAAAGTGGCACTGCACTTTGCTTGGGGTGAAAATGTAATTTAAAAAAAATTTACGTTACAATAAAAATTTCTTGAATAAGGTTCCTGTCAACCTAATAATATCAATTTTAAAACAATGTATGTTTTTTTGTCTGTGTAAACTCCAAAATCCTCGACAATAGATTTATATATATTCTTGAGATCAGATTTTTATTAGTTCAAATTTTTTCTCTTGCAATTGTATCAGATTTGGTATGAAGAACCGCTAGTGCACCGGTGTTGTATGATGTTATAACATATGTTTATGATTGTGATACTATATCAAACCATCGGAGCGCTAAGGTCGGTCATACCATATTTTAAAGTCTATGAGTGAATAAAAGATGGACAAACATATACGTTGTTCAAAATTGAACTGCATGCCTGTTGGAATTACAACATGATCCAGCTCTTGATGAATAGTCCCCTTTAGTAATTTAATTTACCAAATTTCCACTGCTTACGATTACTACGATATTGTTCCATTAACTGTCGTACACTCATTGACCCTTATCCTCGAGTAGCCTTCGGTGGTAACTCCTTTGTAAAAAAAAGGGCGAAAATTTATAACTTAAACTTGTTGTACAAGTCTAGAATAACCTAATATATGTTTTGACTTGCAGAAGATTTTGAATCTTTTTATTGATTCGCTAAATGAGAAGTCGATGGAGTTATCATATATATTTTAATATATTTTAAAACTTCGCCCCTTTTTCCACAACTTTTCTCATCGTTGTCATGCGAAGGTGGTTACTAATAAACACTTTCAGAAACAATGATCATGTCCTTTTCATACTATCCATACGGGGCGCAGCATAAAACTGATAGCATCAAGTTGACATAATAATTGCAAGTGGTTGTATCCCTCATATTTCGAAGTAATCATAAAAAAACTACCGCCGTGAAAACAGTGTAAAAACTACAGCTTACGCCATTTTTTATTTTATGAAAAGCTTTTTGTGTGCTTCGCTCTTTATTGCTTTTGCTGGATGACGCATTGTCCTTGACCCAATCGATAAGAACTATCCTTTACTTTAATTTAATGAAACAAAGTAATTACCAAAGATGCTTGATTTTCTTTGTTTACTATGGAAGGGCAGAAGCGAAAAGAAAGCAACAACCGAAAGGCAACGAAAGTCAAAGAATACAAACCAGCCTGTTACGACACGTTCATCGCCATTATTTTATTTGCTAAGTATCTGTAACCCCGAATCTGATTGGTTAATCTTCAATCACGTGGGACATCTAAATGAATTAGTCACGTGAAATGGTCTTATCAGCTAAATGCAAAAGGAAAGAAAGAATATGTTTAAATATGTGAAAATGCACAATTATATTTATTTTATGTCATACCAATTATTTTAGAGATATTAAATTCCAAATCCATAACTTTAATATTTTTCTTCTTCGAGTTCTTAATGCGTTCATATTTTTCATTCAGAATAAAATCGATGTGTTTACACTGAATACAATTTTATATATTTCAGGAAATCCTATTTAATCCATGAGTAAAATAATATACTCTAAGCGGAAAAGGACTTGCGACTAATAGTAAATATTCGATACTCCCGCTCCAACTTCCAAAATCGGACTTCACTACAAGATGCAGTTTAATGTCATCCCCAGAACATCATTAATCTTATTTTTTATATAAAAATCACGAAAGTTTTAAAGTATACTAGCAATCACCTCACACATAATAATATGTTTTGTACGTGATGTAAACCAATTGTTAGTACGCATTGAAAAAAAACAAAAGAAATAGTTTCTTTCAAATTCATCGACTTTTCAAACTTAATAAACTTTTTTCAAACTTAATAAACTTTTTTCAAACTTAATAAACTTTTTTCAAACTTTTTCATTTTTCATTTTCGTTAAACATTAACATAGTATTTTTTTATTGGAATCCTTTGAGATGAGTAATTTGTATGTTTATTTTTTTATTTGAGGGCTGTTATCTTCATTTTCATAATTGTTTTGTTTTTCCACGTTTTGGACAATAATTCACCTGGCCTTCTTCAGGTGGTCAACCGCGACGGGATAGAAATACCGAGTGTCTTAATTGTATCATCATTAATTACTGCCTTCCATAGTTGGTGTTGTCTTACCACGTTTTGCCTAACTAATTCTCTAAAACTGATAACTTCAGACAGGACTCCTCTCGCACTGTAGAGATTCAACGTCCCTATCCACTGCGCCACGGGCCCCGAAGGGTGATCAAGGTTGGACTTTTTGGTCTTATAAATCCACGTTTTATGTTCTTATCTGGTCTTTCATCGTTGGGTCCGTAGCAAATTGTATTCTTCTTCTTCTTCTTATTATTATTATTATTCTTCTTCTTCTTCTTATTATTATTATTATTATTATTTTCTTCTTCTTCTTCTTCTTCTTCTTATTATTATTATTATTATTATTATTTTCTTCTTCTTCTTATTATTATTATTATTTTCTTCTTCTTCTTCTTATTATTATTATTATTATTTCATTTATTTATTTATTTATTAATTTTATTTATTTATTTTTTTATTCAGTCTTGGTCACCCTTCGAGGCCGTGGCGCCGTGGATGGAGGTGTTGAATCTTTACGGTTCCGGATGAGAAGTCTGAAGACAGCGGTTTCAATCCTACCCAAAGCAGGCCAGAGAATTTGTTGGCCAAAACTTGGTAAGATAACAAAAACCATGGAAGGCAGTAATTACTGAAGATAGAGTAAAGAGACTCGGTATTCCTATCCCATCGCAATTGCCCGGCTGAAGAAGGCCAGAGGAATAGATGGCCGAAACGTTGCGAAACAACAACTATAAAGATGACGTATGCAAATAAATATACGTTTATATAGATTTTACTTGTTAGAAGCCGAATTTTACACAAAATGTTTGATTACTATTACAATTAAACGCTTAATATTTTAAAAAATACTTTATTTAAAAAAAAAAAACTATCCTACTCGTGTTCCGGTGTTGTCCGGTGTATAAGAATAAGTTAACAAATCCCATGTAATTATTGAATATTATTACTACTAATAATGATAAATAATACATGACCTTAATTGGTTTTCTATCGTATTTTAATTCCGAAATAAAACAATTAACAATTCAAAACACATATGTATAAGTCGTGAAAAAAAATTATTGGAGTTAATTGTGGGAGCAGAAGTTTCCTGAGTATTTTTAATTTTTTTCAAGCAACGTTGTATGGCATTGCTACTAATATATACTAGAAAAATATGACTCGTTGGGTCATTTATTGATCGCTGGTTATATTGATTGAATAAAAGGAAATGGTTTGCAAAGCCAGATAAATAGAAAATTAAGACAATATCCTCAATTATTATTCTTATTTCTACCTATGCTTCTTTCTCTCCCTTTCTCTCCCTTTCCAGCTTTGGGTTAAATTGTATTACTATGTGTTGAACTATTTCCTATTTTTATTTTTATTTTCTATTTTATAGTCATTACATCTGCCTGCCGATAAATAGAGAGAGAGATAGACCAAGAGAGAGGAGAGGGAGAATGTGAAAAATAGAGGAAGCGGAAGAGAGAGAGAGAGAGAGAGAGAGAGAGAGAGAGAGAGAGAGAGAGAGATGGCATAATCGATAGACATTGTATAAAACAAGAGCAGGATTAAGCACCGTAGATTGAGAGAGGGCGAGAGTTATAGATAGAAACTTAGTAATACTTGAACGCTTTGTTAGTAAATGCCGGATATTATTGTCATTAAATGGATTAAAAAAACATAACTTAATCCGAAAAAATGGAATATTTTTACATGTAATTTGTGGTATAAAAATTCATGGGAAATCACCTTAGGGTAACAAACGTTGATTAATCCTGCTTTATTTCAAACAATTTTGCGACAAGTAGAGTCGAAAAATGAAAACGCATTTTCATAGCAAAAGAAGAATTCTTCATATTTGAAAAGACTCCAATGTAGGAATCAATTCATTTTTTTTTCGGTTTACAAAACTGAACAGATGCTGAAAGGGCGTAGGGGGGGGGTCGCGAGTAGGATGTTGACATTTGATCTCGAATCTGCTTAGTTTCGTGATGAAATGTCTTTCCTTTCGTCATTCTGCGAGTCGACCTGAAAATTGATACCAGTAAATCTGTGTCCTCTTACGCAAGATGAAAAAGTATCGTTCTCCCATCTTTACCCTCAGCTTGTTTTATTAGCAGCACCACCACACCCTGCGGCGTGGCCTTGAGATCGCTTGGTGGATGGGGAAAGCTCGTCATGTCTATAAACAGACGATATTCGACGTATATATATATATATATATATATTTATTTATATATATATATATATATATATCCTTCAGAATAAAATTATCTAAAGAATAAAAACATGTGATTATGTTTTACAAAATATTGGCAGTAATATTCTATAAGTACTATCCTATCTAAATAAAAATTGCTCGATATACAAGATAGAGCATATAAATCAAATTTTAGTCATTCAATAAATTTAAAAATTAATGACGTGAAATGGTTAAATTTCGAATCAAAAGATTTTTATCAAAAGATTTTTATTATTCTATGTAAGACATGTTGTCTTACATAGAATAATAAATGTATAGTATGATATATATATATATATATATATATATATATATTAGGCATTTTCTGTGTGTCTGTGTAAGTTCGTTCCCTATTGATTCCGAAATGGCTGAATTTATTTTCTTTTTAATTTCACACAAATGTACTTTATTTGTATGGAGTATTCTTTGATAGGTTTTGCATTTGTGTGCCTCGGATAAGTATAAAAATCGATAATCGAAAACATCTGATTGAAAAAGTAGCAATTCGATTTTGACCAAAGTAAACACGCTTATATAGCCTAGGATCACAAGTGCATTTAAGTAATTTTATCCCTGCACAAGCTGAAGGGCTCGGTGTATAAAAGCAACAGTAAGATCTTTGATAAGACATGGGCGCGTTCGAAATTTTGACTTCTGACTAAAATTAGATAACAACTTCTAGGATCAACTCGATTGATAATGCTACATGGCCAAAAGTGGATGAAAAGATCCGATGTGGTGTATGATAGAGGACATGTATGTTGTATGATAGAGGACATGTATGTTGTATGATAGAGGACATGTATGTTGTATGATAGAAGACATGTATGTTGTATGATAGAGGACATGTATGTTGTATGATAGAAGACATGTATGTTGTATGATAGAGGACATGTATGTTGTATGATAGAAGACATGTATGTTGTATGATAGAGGACATGTATGTTGTATGATAGAGGGCATGTATGTTGTATGATAGAGGACATGTATGTTGTATGATAGAGGGCATGTATGTTGTATGATAGAGGACATGTATGTTGTATGATAGAGGACATGTATCATACAAATGTGAGTCTGAAAAATAACAGAACGAATAGGCCTGGCAGTGTTAGATATTAGCATGGTATCGCCGAAGGTATGCTATTTCATGATTGTTATGATATTTGCAATATTTGCAAAAATAGAATGTTATCAATAAATATTTATAGAGAAAATTATTGATGTGAAGATGTTTAAAAGAAAAGAATGTAGCATATAAACAATAATTAAAAAATAGGTTGACCTCTAAAGTCTGGCGTAGTTTTACGTAGAGGTCATTTTAAAGTGACGTGGACCTTAGGTTTGGAAGACGTATGATTTGATCAGTCAAAGATCGGGAGCGAGAATGAGCAGAGGCAGTCGGAGTAGAGAGAGAGAGAAATAGAGAGAGAGACAAACAGACAGACAGACAGAGACACAGAGAGAGAGAGAGAGAGAGAGAGAGGATGATAAGTATCAGTATAGATAATCAGAATGCATTAGTCTAGAACAAGCGGCAGCTTTCCAATGGGGAAACATCGGTAATAAAAGTTGCTGAAAATACAACCCGAGATTTCTTGATTCATTGGATGAATCTTATTTGCAACTTTTTTTTTAGGAAAACAAGATTAAAGACGAACCAGGTATGTTTCTTCGATTGGTCCGATGTTACCCGATGTACTATTATTTGTCTCTTTGTTATATTCCGTTGTTAAAATGTATCTATTGTAAGTTTTATACCACTAGACGGTGCGCGAGTTTAGATGCGTGCACATAATATACACCCCATATATTACATAAACTTGAGTCTTAAAAATAACAGAACGAGTAGGCCCGGGACAACGGAGTCTGTGAAACGAAAAAATGACACTCAGAGTCAGAGATCACGCAAAAGTTTGATGTTTTAAAAGAGAAACACATTGTAACAAGACCGAAAGTACGATTCGGATTATTGAATTTTCACTTGGAAGAAAAATTCAAACTTTACTACTTTACTAAAATAGGTGACGGGATGGGTCTGGCGATCTGATAAACCAATCAGGGTCCGAGACGCTTTCTGGGAAATCCTCAGATACATTTTGCGTGTGTGCATTTCAGCAATTCGTCCGCAGTTTTGTAAATCTGGGACCAAATGAAATCCTTTTCACACGACCTCAAAGGGTCAAACCGTGTCAATTTCTCTACTCAGAAACCCAGAACGTCTGAGCCGGTGTTCCTAAAGCCAGACGAAGGTCATTGCTCCTTATTCTGACATATCCTGTCATTGTTTTAAATAAAAAAAATATGTTTCTGTCAT
This sequence comes from Euprymna scolopes, assembly GCF_053919585.1. Classification (NCBI taxonomy): domain Eukaryota; kingdom Metazoa; phylum Mollusca; class Cephalopoda; order Sepiida; family Sepiolidae; genus Euprymna; species Euprymna scolopes. The sequence goes on from NC_136483.1 coordinate 3,217,174, forward strand.
TGTCCCAAACAATAAAAATATTTGTTTTTTATCAAACACAATAAACTCGGCCCTTTTTATTGGCCACTTGTCCGGGATTCAATATACGTTTAACGGACAATCTCAGCATATTTACCCGGTCTCACTCAGGGTTTTAGGGGATTTTAACCTCTCCAATGGAGAGCAGTATCGCTCCTCAAATCGGTCACGTCATATACGGCAAGTTATCAATCGTGGTTTTTCTGTTCTGGGATTCTTTTTGAGTAGGCCTTTGCTATATTCCCCTGCTCCTGGCCGTGCAAAAATGTGTTCCTTGCCCTCCACAATCACGAAAAGTTACCAGCCTTCACATTAAAAAAGGTTTGGGATTGTATTAAATCCGAAGTGCATCTTCAAGTTGTAGTCGCTTGTTAATATGTTTTTGGACAACGATTACAATCGCATCGACATTTTGGTACTGACCCATTAGCGCGTTCAGATTAACATGGAACATGGAGGATAGAAACACTTGTCGGGCTTCAGCTTTGACATCCAGGTTTAATTCTAATTTATTTCCACTGGAGTTCATCGCTAGTATCTTTCTCTGCATCTTGCTGGTTTGGTAGTAGTTTGTGACAGATAGCATAGTTATGCAGAAAACTGGACATTTCATACTATCTTTTCTCTTCGTGTGGAACAGTGTGTAAATGAGGATATTTAATAGTTCCAAGCAGCAATCGAAGCACATGTTCTCACACGGAAGTTTTAAAGCATACTCTACTCTCCCTTATGGTTCAATTATACTTATGAAGCTGCCTTGCTCAAAGACAGTATGCATTCAGCAGATTCATCCGACATAAAGTCCAGTGCAAATAGACAAAAGTATATAGATGCTAGAAATAATTGTAAGAATAAAATAGTCGCAGCCAAAAAAAGGAATATCGAAATCACCAGAAAACGTATTAAGTCGAAGAAATTAGGAACTCGCAATTTCTGGAAAATTTATAACAGTGTGATAAATAATAGGAAATCAAAATTTCTAACACTATATGACAACCATGAGGTTGTTTGCAAGGAAACAAAGAAGCCAAATTTGCTTTGTTTTCCCTCCAACTCCATTTTAGACCCAACAAGACATTTTCCCAAATTCCAAATTGCGGACTGGAGCCACAAACGATGATCTAAAAATAACATCCTCTCATGTTCGTGATGTAAAAAAAAAACAAAAAAAACTAGGCACCTCGCAGGTAATATCTGCTATACTAATCAGAAAAACAACTTCCTAGCTGAGGTTGTCATAGTCCTCTCTAAATTCTTCGACAAATGTATTATCGAAGTTTACTTTCCTGACTGCTGGAAAATTGCTTTTGTCTCATCAGTTTCTAAGAATTCTAGTGAAAGAGCTGACTCCCTCAATTATCGCTGCATTAGTCTTTTACTCTCTTCGTTAAAATCTTTAAGTCCTTAATCAATTAAACACTAGTCTACTGTCTCATAGATGTTTCTCCAGCAGATATCCTTACTAATTTCCAAAAGTATATACTACGCATTAGACATTAGACAGGGGAGACTAGGACAGTAACCCTAGGTAAGTATGTCACGATGGTCTTATCATGAAAATTAAATCACATGGTATTACTAGATCCATACAATATAAAATCATTACATAAGACAAAATCCAGATTGCCTTCCATAGTCGTACGTCAAAACAACACGATATAAATGCCAGTGTGCCCCAACGGTCGATCCGTATAATTTCATTAACTTTGATATTCATAAATGATATCCCTGAAAAAATGTCTCCGAGATGAGTATATTTGCTGATGACATCACACTATATTATAGATACGAGAGGAAAACGAATGGATACATATCTAAGGCAATGGCTGAAACCTGACGGGGAAAACATCCAGTGAGTAGTGGAATGGGGTCGTAAATGCATTGCAACATGTAATGGTGCTAAAAGCAAGCTGTATTCTTTCAATATATACAAGAAACCTTCTCAAACACTGACTGCCATGATTATAATGCGCTCCCTGAAAGTTATTGTTTCAAACTCCTCGGATTGACATACACAGGTATCATGAATTGGAACAAATACATTAAGGATATTGCCAAGCTTGCTGGGCTCTCTCTACTGTGCTAGAAAATTGCTCACACCTGAGGTATCCTATACCTCTACAAAGCCATCCTTCGCATATGCATGGAGTATTGTTGCCACATCTGGGACGGTGCATCTGTCACTAGACTCTCGCTCTATTATAGGTTCCAAATAAAAGTTTATAACTTAATGGGTCCTGCATTATCAATAAAACTCCAACCCCTGTCCAATTACCGAAATGTTGCCTATTTTACAAGTATTTTAATGGAATGTTCTCCGATGAATTGAAGGCACTTCGACATAAATACTCCTGACTAACCCGACAACAGTGACAACACTGTAGAGATCACTAGATGCGAGAATAGTTGCTTCCTTTGAACTGTTAGACTTTAGAATCGTCTCCCGGTTTACCTAACTATATTGACATGCAGAAGTGCAAATAACCAACCTGCCTCCTCCCTTGAGGTTTGCATTTACGAATATCCGCGTGCTTAGAACAAACTTAGATGATGTTGAATCCTTTCTCCTAGTAAACACCCCGGATATCTTAGCATTAAGTGAAACTAACCTACACTCTTTCATTCTCTCTAACCACTTTAACATACCTAGTTATCTCCCACTCTACTATAAGGACTCAGACAGACATATGCACGGGCTTGGAGTCTATATTCGTAACACCCTCCCCCTGACTACAGAAACAAAACTAGAATCAAACGACCAGGCCTTTATGTGCTTTAGACTTAACATACAAAATAATATTAGCTACTTGTATTTTCTCTACCGCTCTCCCTCAACCCATAACTTTACTCTAATAAACAAAGTCCCTGACAGCATAGATATAACACTCTCCCTTGATACTAGCGCACAAGTACATGTATCTGGTGACTTCAATATCAACCACAGTAACTGGTTTGGATTCTCTATTAACATGGGCGTAGCTGGTGGCACAACACATAGCTTTTCTATATCTCATTCCCTATAAAAAACGGTTACATTTCCGACACGTTTCCCAGACCAGCAAGATCATCATGCCTCACTTCTAGATCTATTTCTGATTAGAGTTCCCGATGATTGTATAACGAATGCCCACAGCCCACTCGGGAATGCTGATCACAATGTGATATTGGTAGAAATCACCCTAAATTCTCGCCCTAAAACTGAAGACCCACTGCTCAACACAACGAGGTATTACAAAAAATCTGTCTGGAAAACCATCAGGGATCTCATCAGAGATGCCCCATTGGGAAATATCGTTTCTCTTCCAGTTGAACAGTGCGCAAATGAGACCACTGAATAATTCAAAACTGCAATTAAACCATATGCTCCCACACGAAAATTCTATAGCAAGCCCCACTCTCCTCAATGGTTTACTTCTACTTGTGCAGCTGCCATTGCTCAAAGGCAGCATGCGTACCAAAGATTCAACCGACATAAGTCCAGTTCAAATAAACAGAAGTATATAGTTGCTAGAAGTAATTGTAAGAGAGAAATAGCGACAGCTAAAACAGAATACACCACCAGAAAACGCATCGAATCACAGAAATGAGGAATTCGTGTTTTTGTAAAATCGACAACAGTGTAGTAAATAATGGGCAGGTAACTATTCCCCCACTATCAAACGATCATGAGGTTGTTTGTACGGCATCCAAAAGGCTGGCCTCCTCGCCAATCGGTTTGCCTCAAACTCAACATTGGACCCGGCACACCACTCCCTCCCTGACTTAACTTTGCGGACAGAAATTACACTTGAAAATCACCTCTTCTGAGGTACATGGTATCATAAAACACCTAGACACCTCAAAAGCATGTGGATCAGATCTCATCCCGGCAGTGCTATTAAAAAATGCTCTGCTGAGGTTGCTCTAGTCCTCTCCAAACTTTACAACAAATGCTTTAACGAATCTTGCTTTCCTGACTGCTGGAAAACAGCTTCTGTGGTACTAATTTTCAAGAATTCTAGTGAGAGAAATATTTGAGTCCTTAATTAATCTAGCTCTTACAGCTGCTAAAATCTTAACCGACAATCAATATGGGTTTAGGCAAGCCGGTTCAACAGCAGATATCTTAACTGTAATCTCTGAACGGATATACCGTTCACTGGACAAAACAGAGGAAGGTAGAGCGGCATCCCTCGATATATCTAAGGCTTTTGACAGGGTATGATATGATATTTTTCTAAGGAAAATTAAATCATATGGTATAATTGGAAGAATACATGATGTAATTAAATCCTTCTTAAGTAAAAGAAAAATCCAGGTTGTCGTACATCTACAAATACAAACAATATGATATAAATGTGGGAGTGCCTCAGGGATCTATCCTCGGATCTTTATTATTCCTGATATTTATAAATAACCTCCCTGAAAAAATTGTCTCTGAGATGAGTATATATGCTGATGACAGACATGAGGGGAAAACAAATAAACACTTATCTAAGGAAATGGCAAAAACACCAGAGGATGACCACCAATCTGTAGTGGAATGGGGACAAAAAATGGATAGTCACATTCAATGCTGCCAAGACTAAGCTTGCTTCCTTTAATAACTAGAAATCCTCACTACCACAAATAGCAATAACCAAGAACACATTGCCCGAAAGCAATTTCTTGAACTCCTTAGCCTAACGCTTACAGGAAACATGAACTGGAATAGATACATCGAGGCTGCCCCGAAGATGGTGGGCTCTCTCTACCGTGCTAGAAAGCTACTTACACCTGAAAGTATCCTGCACTTATATAAGGCCACCATTCGCCCATGTATGGAGTACTGTTGTCACATTTGGGCTGATGCATCTGCTACTTGTCTCTCATTCCTTGATAGGGTTCAAAAGAGAGTTGCCAACCTGATAAGTCACGAACTGTCAGCTAAACTTCAGCCTCTTTCCCATCGACGAAATGTTGCATCCTTCTGCCTGTTCTACAAGTACTTTAATGGTGAATGTTCTGACGAACTACAAGCACTTGTACCCCTCGACGTGACCAATCCCGACAAACCCGACAAGCAGGTAAGTCCCAACCCTTTACAGTGGAGATCCCTAGGTGTAAGAAAGCCTTCTACTCCAATAGTTTCTTTACAAGAACTGCAGGTCTTTGCAACTCCCTTCCAGGATTCTGCTTTCCCAGCTGTACTGACATGCAGAAGTTCAAATGTGAACAGACATCTTGCTACTCCCTTCATAATACCCCTGCAACTTATGTCCCCGATAGTAGCCCCCTACTTCAAAGTGGCACTGTGTCTTCTCTGGGATGAAAACTGAAGATGTCACCAGAGGCATAACTCTTTTGTCCAACATTTCCGAGATACCCGGGATTATCTGAAATTTCCATGGACTTCTGCTATTTGTCTTTGAAAACTTGTCGATATGCCGCTAGCGAAAGACGGGCCTGTTGATTTAATAATGCCCCCAAATTTTCTGGGTCATCATTGAAGTTTCTGGAACTGGAGTCTTTAGAAGCTGGCACAGTTGCCAAGACCACTGCAACTGGAAGTTGTTTTTCCGTTACTGAACGGCAAGAAAAAATGTGAAGATGAAAGTTGGCTATCCCATATTTCTCGGCTTTGCCTGCAGCCGATAGTGTATTAACCGCCACCATTCTTGTTTTAAGTTTCGATGCTCTTATTGTCGAGATCCAATAATCAGCGAAAGGAAAACAGTAACAAGTAGAAAATGCACACCAACATGGTATAAGGAGTGGTCTACAACTGTTTTTGCTTTTGAAGTTATAGTAAGTCTCCATACGCATCGGAAAATACAGCGAAAATCAACATGGACGTCGTATTGCGACTCGAAATAATTTCATTTCTGTTTGTTAAGCTTTGCTTCTTGTTTTTGAAATAAATACAGGCTCCACGCCCGTCGGAAAATGTAATAAACATACACACGGATCATATATATATATATATATATATATATATATATATATATATATATATATATATATATATATAGTCATCCACATACAGTACTGTTTCGCTGTTTCACAGCTCATCAGTGCGGCTAGACAGGCAACTACCTCAAGCCAGGATTGAAACCCGACCGTTTGTACGGCAGTCAAGGCTCCTAACCATTACGCTATTGGCGGCTGCTTGAACGAGTAGTGAGTTTAACGATGTTTTGATATCGTCCGAAATACGAAATATATATTTAAAAGCATACGTAAAATATCAATCTAATCTCCCTTTATCTCTCTATATGATAAATGTATATATGATATATGTTTGTAGAGACAGAGAGAGAGAGAGAGAGAATAAATGAAAAAACTTTATATTCCAAAATACATGATGTTGACAATTTTTATATTTTATTCCTTTACATCAATTGATGCTTACAGTTGTTGACAGCGTTTGTTTCGTAGCGCAAAATCAATCACTTAATAATTATATCAATTAGTGAATCTATTATGCCCTTAACTCATCAGAAGAAATAGCAACAATCAATCCACCAAAAGGAATTAAAATGTGATACAACATGGTGAGAATCCGAAAATTTGGAAGAGAAGCTGCAGTTACCTTTATATTTTACCATTACGCCATCTTGGATTTTAATCAAAGTAATTGAATCCCACTCTTCGTACTAACCATTTAATTAATTTATGACTCTTCTGACAAAACATTCTATTTAATAATTACTAAATTTATTAATTCTCAGTTACGTATACCTAACTTTCGAGAATAATATTACCCAAATATACCTTATCAACTACAAATCTGTATGCATGCCCTTATATACGAAACTAAACCTAATTAATAAAAAAAGAAAGCCCACTATACGTAATAACAATATTAATCTATGAATCTACTACCTAAGTTTTCTATTTAATAATTAACACATTTATTATTACTAATTTAAGAATACATACTTATGGTAATAATATCAACGAAACTATATCAATAAAATTATAAACCACCATATTTGTATATATGTACGAAACTAATTAAATAAAAGGAATAGATAGCAAATAAATAAAACAAAATAAAGTGAATAATTTAATATACGAATTAAAAACACATAAAAATTGAAATTTGTTTTTAAATGTGATTTGAAATGTGATTTGAAATGTGTTTTGAAATATGATTTGAAATGTGTTTTGAAATGTGTTTTGAAATGTGTTTTGAAATGTGATTTGAAATGTGTTTTGAAATGCGATTTGAAATATTTTGAAATCTGATTTCCAATGTGATTTGAAATGAGATTTGAAATGTGTTTTGAAATGCGTTTTGAAATGTGATTTGAAATGTGTTTTGAAATGTGATTTGAAATGTGTTTTGAAATGTGTTTTGAAATGTGATTTGAAATGTGATTTGAAATGTGATTTGAAATGTGAGTTGAAATACGTTTTGAAATATGTTTTGAAATATGATTTGAAATATGATTTGAAATGTGTTTTGAAATGTGATTTGAAATGTGATTTGAAATGTGTTTTGAAACGCGTTTTGAAATGTGATTTGAAATGTGTTTTGAAACGTGTTTTGAAATGTGATTTGAAATGTTAATTGAAATGTGTTTGAATACTATTGTACGTGTGGAGATTTATTAAGGCGAGGTTAATCATAATTAATCATAACCACTAATAATCATAATCACTACTAATCATAACCACTACTAATCATAACCACTACTAATCATAACTACTACTAATCATAACTACTATCAGAATAATTTAGGGTGGTTATGATTAGAAGTGGTTTGTGTAGTTGTGTGAGGTTAATAGAATCAGTAATATTGGAAAATTATGGAGATTGCTATTGTGGGGATTATTAGTTGAATTGCTATTACTGTTATTATATGGGTATTAGAAGGTGAAATGTCTGGTTCATTCATTAGTAGGTGCTTGAGTAGTTCGGTCTATTAGAAAGGTGCTTGGTTGTTCTTTAGTTATGGGATATGAATATACATATGCATGCAGTTATCATTGTGGGCAATCATGTTTATTTTGTCAGTTGCAATTATATAACTTCTAGGCGATACGATTGTTTGAGCGGCTTAAATTTCCTTATTGTTTGATGTGATTATGGTCTGTGCAAGATTGGGCACTATAAAGTAAGAAATATTAATTGAATTTTTATTAGATATTTTTCTACAGTATGTTAGTTTTGACATTTGTGCTAAAAGGGGAGGTTATACTAAGTGTTTTTCTTGTTCCTTAAACGGTTGCATGGGCGTAAGTGATTGTGATTATTCCGTCGATTTAGATTAAATTGTTTGGGAAGTGTTTAATTATTAATTGTATTAGATGGATTTGATATATTTGTTTGGCTTCGAGTAATGCATAATTACGAACTTTAAGTGGCTATTTGGGGGATTGCTTTAGTTGTATTTTATTTTCTCAGTATACCCTGAAATTGTTAAATATGGAAAGTTTGCTTATAGATATTCTACTTGAGCGAGATAAATCACACACACACACACATATATATATATATATATATATATATATATATATATATATATATATATATATATATAGTGAGTTATAAAATATATATAGCGATTAAGCTACACTGAATATACCGCGTTTCATCCAGTCTAGGATTTTTCAGGCTAATGCGAGAATTTTGTGGTTATCTCGCGTTTTTTATATATCTATTGAGTTTTTTGTTAGCCCCCCCCCCCCAGCTTTCTAATATACACCGTACCCTTCCTAATCAGTCAATGAGTAGGCACTTACAGGACAAAGGCCCATTAGACCTCGGTGGACCCGTTCCTTTGTGTTTGCTATTTAGCATAGATATCTAGTGTTTTGACCTGTTTTAAATCTAGGTTAAGTTTTTTTTAATTTAATATGTTAGTTTACATATGTATGTATATATATATATATATATATATATATGTATATATATGTGTGTGTGTGTGTGTGATGGTTTATGTATATGCATGTTTATTTATTTATTTATTTTATTTGTTTATTTTCTATTGTTATTGTTAGTTTTAAAATTATTTTGTGTCTCTATCATAGAGTAAATTTTATCATGCGAACACAGTTGTTTTCTATTTCTCTCCTACAGTTTAATAGATGTTGAGGTTCTTTAAAGTATGGGATAGCTCGTCTAGATCTCTACTATTTATATTATTTACTCTTTACTTGTTAAAGCGTTTCCATTATAATAAAAATATTTTCATAATTAATTTATTGTTGAAAATTATGTTCTTACTATTTTACCCCAAGTCTTTAATTGAATTTTTGTTACTTAATTCTTATTAACTATTATTTCTATTACTGTTTATTGCTCTATTATTATCTTAAAGTCCTATTCCACTAAGATATATATATATATATATATATATATATCTTCAGCTCATTATTTTTATTATTAGCGATTATTTTTCTCATTGACTATTTTATTTTATTATGTTTGTACTTATACTCTTATATTTAACTTCATGTAAGCATACTTATGGTGTATAACGTTTGGTGAATATCCGACCTTCCTCGGTTGATATGAAACACGAAGAAGACCGCAATGTCCACACCTTTAAAAGGGAAGTCCTAGGTGGTTCAGCTCGAACATCCACCAAGGTCCTGAGACGCAGTTCCAGTTGCTCTCACGATATAACGTTAGACGCAGCAGTTGATGGTCTCAATAAAATAAAATAAAATACTAAGGATGTACAGTTTTTCACAGGAGAATAAAAAAATGAAAGCAATAAAATGTCGATTTCAAGTTTCTTTTTCTAGAAGTTACGATAGTTGAGGAAAGGAGCCTTTTTTGGTTTTTAACAACTGATTTCTTGCTTTTGATCAGTGAAAAGGAAGAGTGCTTCTCGAAGACCGGGGTGTAGAGGCAGTGAACAGTTTCCACAAATTCAAACTCACTCCATATTTACTTCAGAATTAGCTGCAAACTGATTTTTCTTGCTTTGCATCACAGCTAACCAATCATCGTCACATTCGTTACACTTTGGTTCGTCCTGACTAAGTAATTTCCCCCACATCCAAATCAGGTGATTTTCTATAGAAAAGGGTTCTCAAAGATGATTTTCTCAAGTTCTGGGGAGCCCGTTCTTGACACATGGGTCAAAACTCTAGACTAAACAAACCACTAGATATCTCCCAATAATCACCATTACAGTAATATTGTTTCATAAATTCGGTTTTGTTTTCCGTTATAAGATAAATGTATTTCACATCGGTGACCACACCATCTCTCTTTCCACTGGCTGAGTTATCTACTGTTTTCCCGGACCTGCCATTAAAATAAAAATGCTCTAATTCCTCTTTTGATGGACCTTTTTATGGGACAATTTTCAATCATAGCTATAATTTAGCTCTCCTTAACCCCTCCTTTCGGGTTAATCTCTTCCACCGTGGCTGGTTGGCTCACAGGTGTATCTGGAAAATCCATTCTCAACCATTAAATCCTTTATGTCTGATTCTGTTGTGTTCCTGAAGAAAAAAGCAACACCGTAATTAATGGAAACAAAATTAATGGAAACAAAATTAATGGAAACAAAATATACTGAAAAGAAAAACAAATACAACAAATCAGTCCGATTGCCAGGCATACATGACTTGTGCATTACTTGTGTGCCAACGCCGAAAGACATATTCTCCCGGTCTTCACACTAAGTGGAAGATATTATTATTATTCATAAGGTGGGCATACTACAACAACCTCTCACAAATTTTACTTTCGCAGGTGTCTAAGTATCGTTTACTCCAAGGGTTTATCACGATATGGTTTGGAGACTACCATCTAGAGCAACGGCCTACGTAGATCTTTGCAATGAGGTTTAATAGGTGAATTTATTAGTTTCTGAATGACATCCCAACTCCGTTTCGCAAGTTCAGTTAATTCGATATTTCTATTTAGGCCTTTAAAACTGTCAGTTCGGTTTGACATTGGTTTCCTTTTTCATTAAAGCTTCACACTCTTGTTAGAATTTCAAAATAATTCCCTTTTGATGCGTTTTTTGTAATGATTTTATTTTCCGCTCACTTTTTAATTGTTCTCATCGACTCTGCGTTATTTCTCGATGCCTTTTCGAATTATATATTTCCCTGGTTTGCTGTATGAACTGTTTGATGAGTCTTCGGTTGTTTGTCATTGACAGCTTGATTTCGAAAAATTCATTTTGGTACGTTTTTGTTTCTTAGAATTTCTTCAACTTACCTATTTTCTAGTAAAACGTGTTTGCTGATAAATTGAAATGATGCATCCAGTTCATGCCAAATAAATTGTTGGCGTTTCTTAACACGAACATTTTCTATCGTTATATAGATCCTTTCAAAGTAACGTTGGCAATGATTTTACCTTTAAAGTTAGGTTTTTACAGGTTAGCGATCTGGCAATCTTGATAGGTTTTTACCATGATTAGTTTATCCAACTTTTTCATTGACTATTTTCAGATCTAGAACCTAATAATGACATTTTAATTCATGATTTTTACTCGTGCGTACTTTCGTCAGTTCTTCTTTTTATTTCTTTTATTCTTATGCCAAACTTTATGACAACGGTGTGTTCAATCTTTAACTCAGTGAAGGGCTCCACAGTGAAAATTTTCAATTGACCATTTTCATAATGTTATTAGAATTACTGGTTTTTAAATAAGAGTTGAAATGTACTTTCTTACACAGCTTCAAGATTCTTAGAGTCTGGTTCAATACTTTGGCGGTTTTCAGCTACATTTTCTAATTTTAAATTTGGTTCTCCTCCCAGTTGACTTAGCATTCTATGCGTAACAGTCTTAGCACTAATATTAAGCATTTAAAAATTCCACCACTATGTTCAAAAAGTTTAATCGTCAGAGTGTTTATTAAAAATGGATGCAAATGTTAAAATCTTCATTCTTATCTTGTTGAATTCAAACATTTTCACAGTTTGTGGAACAGATAAGTGCTCTGTTAAATAGTTCTGCTAGAAATTTAACAGCTTCATCAAAAGTCAAGTCGCTAGTTTTTCTGGGTTAAATTATAATTCATGAATTTGTTATGTTTGGTGTTCCCTAATTTTCGGAGACGAGCGTTTTTAGAGTTTGTTCATTTTCGACAGCTTCAAACCTTTTAAAACATAAAGAGAAGGTTGTATCCTCGTTTGAGGAATAAGTGAAATTGTCAATAGCACTCCAAATACCATTTTGTATTTCTTCGTTCTTTTGCTGCTGATCTATTTGGTATTTAGCATAAACGATTTAAAGTCTTTCATGTTTAAAACTGTCTTTATAATTATGGCTTTATAAATTTAAATCTTAAACTGCTAACGCAAAAATAGCAAACGAAGTATTAAAAGTAGTTTTACGTTGGAAGAAAATCATTTTTACTTTGTTTTTCCCCGTAAAAGTTTTTATGGTTAGACGTTAATCAGCAATAAAATAAAGGTTTATACTTTCGACTTTTTTCTTCTTGTTAAAAGTTTACACAATAAAACAGAACAAAATGAAAGCACCGACCGTTTTGAAAGTAAAAAAAGAATTCATTTTAGTTAAGGAAAAATCTTATGTACTGATTTTTTTCAATTCCATCGATAAAGTGTACTTTTAGCACTTTAGGCTGGAAAATTTCGCCATTGTTTCTCCACGTTTTTTCGTTTAAAAGTTCGCGGATGAATGGTTTTAATCCTTTTCGCCTGTTTTATGGCATCTCTTTTAAGGTTCTTGTGTAATAGTTTCTTAAGAAATCTTATTCGCCACTGTTATGAGTGATGTCATTTCGATTTCCTTAATTTTTATCGTTGCTACTGTTAGAAGGTCCGAAAGATAGACACAGCACAGTAATAAGTAACAACATATTCACTCGGTCTTTATAATAAGTAAAATAGTTCATAATTATCCACACACTACAACATATAGGTTAATAAATTAGTTGTTGATGGCCAAACAAATTACATATTACAAAAATATATTACCAAGTACGAAAGTAGAAATGTGGTTGAATAGTTCCATTATGTGATTGATTTGAAGTGTGGTGTTATTTTCAGTTACTGAGTAAACTTCTGCTAGATAAAAGCTTTAGACCTTTCGTAACTTGAAATAGTCACAGCAAACTCTAAGATAATGAAGTAGATAACAAAAACATTTATTAAAATAGAATATATTGCAATTTGGAATGGTAGTCGTCTCATTTTTCAACTGATAAATATGAGAAAAGTGTCCAAGAACAGGTTTAGAATTTCCATATAGTTTGGTGCCGTGACCAGGATGAGGTGAAAATATTATAAGAGGATTGTTGATAAAATAACAAATTTGATATTGTAATAAAATAATTGCACTACTTGTGTCTAAAAATTGTTGCTTTTCAATATATTTTATGAGAGTTACAGAAAAATATTCATTTATTCACCTGTGAATTTGAAGTTGTACTTATTTTATACGTTTTTAGAGAAGCAAAAAGGAGATAAATTAATCAGACAGATCGTTATTCAAAGCCGAAAAGGGGATCAATATCGATCTATCATATTTTTAATTAGGAAATACGGATTCTTTAGTTACTATACGCCTCTAATAGCCTAAACTTTCCCGGTGCCTGAGTCTAGCGTATTTCAAGAATAAAAATCAAAAAATTCACAAGGCTTGAATAATATGCGCAGTTATGAATGGTAAAATGATTTATATTCTCTTCCAAACTTTTTGAAGGTTTTGCAAAAACTTGTAGAAGAGAAATCTCTCTCTCTCTCTCTCTCTATATATATATATATATATATATATATATATATATATATATATATATATATATATATATATATATATGGAAAGAAAGAGAGAAAAGGGGGAAAGAGAACTTGGACTTATTGGACTTATTTGCAAACACGTGTGGAAGCGAGAAAAAGATAAATACAGACAGAGAAATAGAAAGGTAATTTTTTTTTAAAAATGCCACATTATAAGGAAATGACACACAAGTATTTATTCATTTTCAAATTGTTTGTCTTTTATTGGCAACACGTTGCATACATTTGTTTCAGTCTCTGGTGTTGGCATATAAGTTTATAACAGTTCATCAGTTATAATTTGCACAACTTGGGCTTCATCAACGTTTTCATATGTTCTGCAGCCCAGTTTTTCTGACGTCTTACACACACACACACACACATATATATATATATATATATATATATATATATATATATATATATATATATGTATGTATATATATATATATATTAGCAGGGTTACCCGAAATTGCCGGTAATGATGATCAACGAATGTTTCACTCCCATATTTTTATTGCCATTATTTATTGATGAAATTTCCCTATTTTGTTAATCAAATTAATTGATTGCCCGCTCACCGTGCACCGGAAAGAAGTTCTATGAATTAACTTAATCCACAATATACTGTAGTCTACATTACACTGTAGAGAACCTACTGTTAATTTTTATGTACATTGGATTGAATTAAAGTTTAAAATGCAGAATCAAAAATTACATAGTTCAATAGTGTTCTAAACTAGAATATTCGTTTCGAACGCGCCTCTGTCATATCAAAAGAAGAACTGTTGATTCTATAGGCCGGGCCTTTCTGCTTGTGTGGTAATAAAAATGACCAAACGCATCTGATAGGCTTTTTAAGGTGTTAATTTTAGTCTACATCGCGTGTTCATTTATTGATCGGATTTTTTTCCATTATTGATTATCGAAACTTTAGGAGTCTGTAGGGAACGAACGCATAAGCACACTAGCATGCAGAGTTCCTTTTATATAAGAGTAGAGATAGAGATATACGAGATATACATGCTTTTTAATAAACAAAGACCCAAAAATGGTCAATTACTGAAATAATAATGTAACTAATTTATTTACAGTGTAACCCGGATATAAGAAACTTCGGCTCTCTTATACCCGGGGTTCATTTCGGCTCTCTTACATCTGGGGTTTGTATTATAGCTTGATACAACAGAATGGTTACGTAGCGAAAAAGCAATGAATCAGATTGTGTTAAGAGGTTTTAAAAATCCTTCTATGCAACAGGCACCAGAGTGTTCTATATTTTTAAATGCTTTTCTCATTAAAAAAAAAAAACGAAAAAATAAATAAAAACTCTCAAGCTGTCTGGATCGGAAAACTTATGCCTCATTGTTTTCTGGGCGTTAATTCTGGGTGTTAATCTAAAAAAAAAACCACCTGATTAATCGCACCTTCTTTATCACACGCGTTTTTTCCTTTTTTGTTTTTTTTTGTTTTTGTGAGTGCCAACATTCATTAACCGGTGCATACAATCTCCCAAAACCCAACCGTCAAAAACAGCTTTTGTCCGTTAATCAACCAACTTGTCACTTTCACGAGACTCTAATGATTTACATGAAACATGGTGAAACCAAAACGCCGTGTGTATATATATATATATATATATATATATATATATATATATATATATATATATATATATATATATATATATATAGAGAGAGAGAGAGAGAGAGAGAGAGAGATAGATAGATAGATAGATAGATAGATAGATATTAATATATATATATGTATATATATAGAGATAGATAGATAGATAGATAGATATTAATATATATATATATATATATATATATATATATATATATATATATATATATATATATATATATATCACTACTGATGCAATTTTCTATCTATATAAAAGCCGAGTACGTCCAAGGATGGAATACTGTTGCCATATCTGGGCAGGAGCTGCTAAAAACAGCCTATCCTGCCTTGACAGAGTACAAAATAGACTTCGTGGCTTAGTGGGGGATGCCCTTTTCTCTACCCTGCAACCTCTCTCCCACAGAAGAGACGTTGTGAGCCTATCCTTGTTTTATCGTTATTTCCATGGCAGGTGCTCGTCTGAACTCCAGTCTCTGGTCCCCCCCTCGCCAATCTTTCACGAAAAACACTCGTCTAGCTGAATCCACTATCAAAAGTTTCCCCCACTCCTTATCTGTGCCTAAATCAAAACGTGGATTCCATGAACAAAGCTTTTTTCTTAGAACTGCACGCCTGTGGAACTCTGTTCTGTCTGCCTGCTTCCCACCGGACTACAACTTGGATGTGTTCAAGTCCAACGTTAACAAATTCCTAATGAACCGCCCCCTTAAGTAAACACTTCATCAAATCTCCACACTAATGTAATGTACTTGCAATAACCCTTATCCCTGAGTGGCTTCCGGGCCTTGATAAGTGGTGATGACTGTGTAAAAAAAAAAATTATAGGTGTGGGTGTGTGGATATGTATGTGTATATGAAAGAGAAAGATGGGATTTATTCCGAGCGTAATCTATCATTTTTTCAATAGACATTTGTTTGTTCAAAAGCTACGTGTTCACACTCATATAAACACACACAGACTTTAGCATACACGCACTAACGCCAGATTCAGTCGTTCAGTAGATGAGTCGTAGACGACCATACACGTGTCAGTGGATAATTATATTTTTAAAACAATATATATGCTGCTCCCAATTTGAGGGTACCAAATTTAAAAAAAAAAAATTCGCATTTAGGTAAAAATGCACTTCTGTATAAATAATTGAATTTCATTCAAAAGTATCGCAAAACAAAACAAAGATAGGCTTGCAACATCTCTTCTGTGGGAGAGAGGTTGCAGGGAAGAGAAAAGGGCATCCCCCACTAAGCCACGAAGTCTATTTTGTACTCTGTCAAGGCAGGATAGGCTGTTTTAAGCAGCTCCTGCCCCGATATAGCAGCAGTATTCCATCCTTGGACGTACTTGGCTTTTATATAGATAGAGAATTGCATCAGCAGTGAGATATCTTCTGGAGCGGAAGAAGGATTACTTAACCCTATCCATGATGAACGAATATAAATTTGGGCATTCAGCAAC
This sequence comes from Euprymna scolopes, assembly GCF_053919585.1. Taxonomy (NCBI): domain Eukaryota; kingdom Metazoa; phylum Mollusca; class Cephalopoda; order Sepiida; family Sepiolidae; genus Euprymna; species Euprymna scolopes. The sequence goes on from NC_136483.1 coordinate 3,233,979, forward strand.
CATATTAACTTTTATTTGGAAAAAAGCAATTATTATATTTCAGTGACTGACCTAACCATATCGAGAGGCTGCTCATTATGGGATAAAATATCTGTAATTATTCGCAATTCTTCATCATATTTTGAAGGCATAATATTAAACAATTTAGAGCAGTTTCTTATATTTAATGTATAGTTTCTAGGAAATTCTAACAGTTCGGGCAGTTAATTATTTTTTACCACTCCCAGTAATTCCGAGAACAAATATCATAAAACCAAACGCAATGACTTAAAAATTAGACTCATCGCAAAAAAAGATAAGTAACTGTTATAAAAGCTCTTAACTGGGCCGAAACGCGTATACAAAAATGATCTCCCACTTTAAATTCTAAATTACTTCTTTTTATTGTTTTCTTTCCGACAAATCTTTTTAAAGTTTTGACATTTAATTGCGAAAAAAGTAAGGGGGGTTGGTGGTTGAGCTTACCATCCTAATCTGCAACTATAACATGAATTTATTGTTTTCTGTCGTAATTTTATTAACAGATCAGTGCTACTAAAATTTTGTTTTCATTTGTGAAACACAATGATGATAAGAGTTTTTTAAGCATTAAACGTTTTGTTGTTAGAAATTACTATTAAATCATTTACTCAGCTAATTAAAAAAATTATTTGTTTTCCACAGAAAATATAAAAACCACAAAAATTAAGCAAGAAAGAGACAGAGATGGCGAGAACCAACCACTCCCTCCTTCCCTTTCCTCTTCTTGCTTCGTAGTTTAAGTGTTTACCCAATTTCTTGATTAAATAGGAACTTCAATTCATTACTACTAATATTGACGAAACATTTTCATATATGCTATAATAATAAAATAATGCCGATTTTTTTCTTGCATCTACAGAGCAATAGGAAAATAACCGTATTAACAGAGTAAAACTAATAGTTTTAGTCATTCTTCAGACGACCTAATAAATTACTGCACGCTATCCATCGTATTTAACACTGCATCAATGCGACGCATTACATTTTCAAAAAATATTTTCATGTAAATAACACACCGTAAATGTTGACTATTCAAACATCGACTTCGTCACATTTATTACTTATGAGAAAAAAAATGAAATGTACCTATTTACTATGCCTCCCCACGGGACAGAGTTAGACACCAGGGTCGTTTTTTAACGTGGAGAAAAGGTACAAAAATAAAAATTGTCTCAGTCGTGAAAGACTAATGCTCCACAAGAAATTGAAGTGCAGCATCTGAAGAACAGATACTACACTTTGATCTTGACCAAAAAGGCCAAGTAGGAAAAAAAATGAAATGTAACTCGAAGACAAATCACGTTCCCAACTTATATAGTTCTATGTCTATGTCTGCTATTATATAAAAGTCACTTTGTGTGTGTGTGTGTGTGTGTGTGTGTGTGTGCGCGTGCGTGCGTGCGTGTGTGTGCGTGTGTGTGTGAGTTCCTTCCTCATATGTGCCGTAACGGCTGAGCCTATCTTTTACAAATGTCATGCAAACGTAATTTATATGTCTGGCAGTGTTCTTAGATACGTTTTCTACCGAAATTAATTCGGTAAGTATAAAAAAATCGAAAAAATTCGATCCTAAAAATAGTTTTTCTTTCTTATAGATAAAAAAATAATTTTTGCAGGGGAATATTTTACGTTACACCGGTCAAGGGAGATAAGAAAATCTTAGCGAATCATTTCTTCTTAAAAAAAGCAGAACTATTAACATCTGTAGATATAGCTAAGTGGTAAAACATTCGCCTACAGATCAAATGATCCCCTGCTCAAGACCAGGTGTACCTCACTATTTTTATTTTATTAATGAGTTCTATTTAGATAAAAGAAGAGGTACCATTTAAAATCGCCGCAAATCATTTCCTCGTTTGCATATAAACATTAATCAGAAGTGACGTTTTCAGGGCATTCATCGTCAAGTCCAAATACGACGTAATATTGTAAACAAAAAAAAAACACAAACAGAATTTGATGAACGACATTATTATCATTATCCCTTAATTTTTAATTTTTTTCATTTTGAAAATTATTCTACCGGGCAAATTATTCCACATAATACATAATAATGAATAAAGGATTCATTCAATAATAATACATACGCAATTAGCATAAATTAAAATATCATCTTTAAGCGTATTGTATGATCGGGCATCTTCCCGACTTATATGTTACTTAAGACAGATCATCTTCCCGATTAATATATATATATATATATATATATATATATATATACATATATATATATATACTAGCAGGCCGCCCGGCGTTGCCCGATCATAAAATACACATAAATATTATATTTTAATTCATACAGAAACTAAGACATGTGCATGCGATTATTATGTCTTTTTTTTAAACAGTTCACTTGGTGTAAAAACGCAGAGAGCGATAACAAAACCTTAAGACTGGTAGAGGATTGCGTCAAGAGTGAGCCACTGGTTATGCTTGATTGATCGAACGCTTTAGAAAACTTCAGTGTTAACATTAAAAAAACTTCACACTATGCGAATTAGATTTGATTTTTTTCTTTAGAAGAAATTACAGAAGATATAACCCTCTCCGTTGAATGTGTAATTAAAACATATGATTAATTCCTATTTTAGTTTGTAAAATAATTTCTTTTGTTGTTAAAATTGCAAGAAAATATTTTCTTTATTTTCTATTATGAGTTTTATCATTTTAAACGGATTTTTATCTGTTTGCCAACTGTTTCACGAATGCGCATGCGTGACTTATTTTCATGACAGATTGTTAATGTTAAGAATACGTAAATTCTAAAATGTCAATCATGTCAAGTTGGTCTAATGTTTATTGTACTTGATTCACTGTCTTTCGTAATTGATTCACTGTCTTTCGTAATTGATTCACTGTCTTTCGTAATTGATTCACTGTCTTTCGTAATTGATTCACTGTCTTTCGTAATTGATTCACTGTCTTTCGTACTTGATTCACTGTCTTTCGTAATTGATTCACTGTCTTTCGTAATTGATTCACTGTCTTTCGTAATTGATTCACTGTCTTTCGTAATTGATTCACTGTTTTTCGTAATTGATTCACTGTCTTTCGTAATTGATTCACTGTCTTTCGTAATTGATTCACTGTCTTTCGTACTTGATTCACTGTCTTTCGTAATTGATTCACTGTCTTTCGTAATTGATTCACTGTCTTTCGTAATTGATTCACTGTCTTTCGTAATTGATTCACTGTCTTTCGTAATTGATTCACTGTCTTTCGTAATTGATTCACTGTCTTTCGTACTTGATTCACTGTCTTTCGTAATTGATTCACTGACTTTCGTACTTGATTCACTGTCTTTCGTAATTGATTCACTGTCTTTCGTACTTGATTGACAGTCTTTCGTAATTGATTCACTGTCTTTCGTAATTGATTCACTGTCTTTCGTAATTGATTCACTGTCTTTCGTAATTGATTCACTGTCTTTCGTACTTGATTCACTGTCTTTCGTAATTGATTCACTGTCTTTCGTAATTGATTCACTGTCTTTCGTAATTGATTCACTGTCTTTCGTAATTGATTCACTGTCTTTCGTAATTGATTCACTGTCTTTCGTAATTGATTCACTGTCTTTCGTACTTGATTCACTGTATTTCGTAATTGATTCACTGTCTTTCGTACTTGATTCACTGTCTTTCGTACTTGATTCACTGTCTTTCGTAATTGATTCACTGTCTTTCGTACTTGATTCACTGTCTTTCGTAATTGATTCACTGTCTTTCGTACTTGATTCACTGTCTTTCGTAATTGATTCACTGTCTTTCGTAATTGATTCACTGTCTTTCGTACTTGATTCACTGTCTTTCGTACTTGATTCACTGTCTTTCGTAATTGATTCACTGTCTTTCGTAATTGATTCACTGTCTTTCGTAATTGATTCACTGTCTTTCGTACTTGATTCACTGTCTTTCGTAATTGATTCACTGTCTTTCGTAATTGATTCACTGTCTTTCGTACTTGATTCACTGTCTTTCGTACTTGATTCACTGTCTTTCGTAATTGATTCACTGTCTTTCGTAATTGATTCACTGTCTTTCGTAATTGATTCACTGTCTTTCGTAATTGATTCACTGTCTTTCGTAATTGATTCACTGTCTTTCGTAATTGATTCACTGTCTTTCGTAATTGATTCACTGTCTTTCGTACTTGATTCACTGTCTTTCGTAATTGATTCACTGTCTTTCGTAATTGATTCACTGTCTTTCGTAATTGATTCACTGTCTTTCGTAATTGATTCACTGTCTTTCGTAATTGATTCACTGTCTTTCGTACTTGATTCACTGTCTTTCGTAATTGATTCACTGTCTTTCGTAATTGATTCACTGTCTTTCGTAATTGATTCACTGTCTTTCGTAATTGATTCACTGTCTTTCGTACTTGATTCACTGTCTTTCGTAATTGATTCACTGTCTTTCGTAATTGATTCACTGTCTTTCGTAATTGATTCACTGTCTTTCGTACTTGATTCACTGTCTTTCGTAATTGATTCACTGTCTTTCGTACTTGATTCACTGTCTTTCGTAATTGATTCACTGTCTTTCGTACTTGATTGACAGTCTTTCGTAATTGATTCACTGTCTTTCGTAATTGATTCACTGTCTTTCGTACTTGATTCACTGTCTTTCGTACTTGATTCACTGTCTTTCGTAATTGATTCACTGTCTTTCGTACTTGATTCACTGTCTTTCGTAATTGATTCACTGTCTTTCGTAATTGATTCACTGTCTTTCGTAATTGATTCACTGTCTTTCGTAATTGATTCACTGTCTTTTGTACTTGATTCACTGTCTTTCGTACTTGATTCACTGTCTTTCGTAATTGATTCACTGTCTTTCGTAATTGATTCACTGTCTTTCGTAATTGATTCACTGTCTTTCGTAATTGATTCACTGTCTTTCGTAATTGATTCACTGTCTTTCGTACTTGATTCACTGTCTTTCGTAATTGATTCACTGTCTTTCGTAATTGATTCACTGTCTTTCGTAATTGATTCACTGTCTTTCGTACTTGATTCACTGTCTTTCGTAATTGATTCACTGTCTTTCGTACTTGATTCACTGTCTTTCGTACTTGATTCACTGTCTTTCGTAATTGATTCACTGTCTTTCGTAATTGATTCACTGTCTTTCGTAATTGATTCACTGTCTTTCGTAATTGATTCACTGTCTTTCGTAATTGATTCACTGTCTTTCGTAATTGATTCACTGTCTTTCGTAATTGATTCACTGTCTTTCGTAATTGATTCACTGTCTTTCGTAATTGATTCACTGCCTTCTGTGATTGATTCACTGTCTTTCGTAATTGATTCACTGTCTTTCGTAATTGATTCACTGTCTTTCGTACTTGATTCACTGTCTTTCGTACTTGATTCACTGTCTTTCGTAATTGATTCACTGTCTTTCGTAATTGATTCACTGTCTTTCGTACTTGATTCACTGTCTTTCGTAATTGATTCACTGTCTTTCGTACTTGATTCACTGTCTTTCGTAATTGATTCACTGTCTTTCGTAATTGATTCACTGTCTTTCGTAATTGATTCACTGTCTTTCGTAATTGATTCACTGTCTTTCGTAATTGATTCACTGTCTTTCGTACTTGATTCACTGTCTTTCGTACTTGATTCACTGTCTTTCGTAATTGATTCACTGACTTTCGTAATTGATTCACTGTCTTTCGTAATTGATTCACTGTCTTTCGTAATTGATTCACTGTCTTTCGTAATTGATTCACTGTCTTTCGTAATTGATTCACTGTCTTTCGTGATTGATTCACTGTCTTTCGTAATTGATTCACTGTCTTTCGTAATTGATTCACTGTCTTTCGTAATTGATTCACTGTCTTTCGTACTTGATTCACTGTCTTTCGTACTTGATTCACTGTCTTTCGTAATTGATTCACTGTCTTTCGTAATTGATTCACTGTCTTTCGTAATTGATTCACTGTCTTTCGTAATTGATTCACTGTCTTTCGTAATTGATTCACTGTTTTTCGTAATTGATTCACTGTCTTTCGTACTTGATTCACTGTCTTTCGTAATTGATTCACTGTCTTTCGTACTTGATTCACTGTCTTTCGTAATTGATTCACTGTCTTTCGTACTTGATTCACTGTCTTTCGTAATTGATTCACTGTCTTTCGTAATTGATTCACTGTCTTTCGTACTTGATTCACTGTCTTTCGTACTTGATTCACTGTCTTTCGTAATTGATTCACTGTCTTTCGTAATTGATTCACTGTCTTTCGTAATTGATTCACTGTCTTTCGTAATTGATTCACTGTCTTTCGTAATTGATTCACTGTCTTTCGGCTTTGGTTTTGATCTCAGATCGAGTATTTTTCTTTGCTGAAAAGAGGTAAACTGTTTAGAAAAACCGTAATATTCGCATACAAGTTTTTTTCGTTTTTTTTATTTTTTTACTTCAGTTTTTTAACGTTTTCTGCATTAATTAAAATACAATATTTATGTGAATTTTACGACTGGACAATGCCGGGCGGCACGCTGGTTTATTTATAAAACTGATCCACGATATTTCATTCTAAACTAATTCTTTCTTTTTTTTATTTCTGTTTCGCAGGTTGTAAAAAAGCAAAATATCATTTTTGTGTAAAAAAAAAGAATATTAATCTGTATTTTTAAAGTGTGCATCATTTTAATTGAACATTAAATATTAAACAACCGTTCATATTTTTTATATTTCTGTGGAAATTAAATAAAATATGGGCTGACGTTACCCGCCTAATAGTCAGGGACCCGAACCTTGGATTAACCACCAAGGAGGCTGTTCTATCAGCAGGTGCAGAGTACCGGGGCTGCTGTATTGTCATTTGGTGAATGGATTCTGGACCATACAGTAGTTTCTGGTAGGGCCTCTCGATGCCATACTAGTGGGTAATTGTTACGGCTTTACCTTATCATGTGCCACAAAACAAAACAAAAACATTTCTTGTCTTTTTCTCTCTTATTTTCCCTCTCTGTCCTGCTCCAACCAAGTCTACCGACCTGCTCCACAAACCCCAAAACCTCAACGATCAGGACAAATCTCCAAAAAAGAAACATGCGTAAACCTAGAACCCCATCCTCCAACGTAGACCCCTACTACCAGGTCTCCTTCTCCAACATCAGGGGTCTACGTTCCAACCTTCCAGAGGTTGAAACACAATTACAGGAGAGAAACCGGACTTATTCTAAGTGAAACTGGCATAGGGCCAACTACTTCTCTAGACGATTCCATGAGCAAAGCTTCTTTCTTAGAACTGCATGCCAGTGGAACTCTCTGCCACTTGCCCGTTTCCCACCTGACTACAACTTGGATGCCTTCAAGTCCAACATAAAAAAACTCCTGACAAACCGCCCCTTAAGTAAAACACTCTATCAAAACCCACAATACTAATGATTACTACAATACTATCTCACTGATTACTGTACACGCAATAACCCTTATCCCTGAGTGGCCTTCGGGCCTTGATAAGTGGTGATCCCATGTAAAAAAAAACTCATTAAATACATTATTTTTAATGAACGAAAAGAAGTATTAAAACTTTTTTTGTTGCAGAATAACCCTATTAGCAACCACCATCACCAAAATGGAAAGTACTTTCTACGCCATTGCCAGCCGGACTAAGGGTAGATTTTGCTCATATAAATATATGCATATAATAGTTAAGGAAGCACTCACCCTGACTTTTAATATTGTGGAGTCTGCATTCAAAATAAACTCGTTCAGGTAAGGTATGAACTTTCTTGATATAATCTACTTTCCCGGCAACGCTGGAACACTTACATCTAGTATGTAATAAAAATAGGAGAATGAAATTCCAAATTAATAACATCAAATACTTATTTATTATGATCTATTAAAAAACGGTTATGCACATTAGGCATTCAAAGGATTCTAACAAGCATTAATCTTCACTATATATACAGGTTATCAGAATATTTTGTTGTATTTTTTTACCCACGTTCACTTCTAACAAGACATATTTTTTTTTACACAGTGATCACCACTTATCAAGGCCCGGAAGCCACTCAGGGATAAGGGGTATCGCAAGTATATTACGTTAGTGTGGAGATTTGATGAAGTGTTTGCTTAAGGGGGCGGTTCATTAAGAATTTGTCAACATTGGACTTGAAGACATCCAAGTTGTAGTCCGGTGGGAAGCAGGCAGACGGAACACAGTTCCACAGGCGTGCAGCTCTAAGAAAGAAGCTTTCAAATACATTCAACGTCATATACATTCAACGTCAAATACATTCAACGTCAAATAAATTCAACATAACGTCAAATACATTCAACGTCAAATACATTCAACGTCATATTCATTCAACATCAAATACATTCAACGTCAAATACATTCAACGTCATATACATTCAACGTCAAATACATTCAACGTCATATACATTCAACGTCATATTCATTCAACATCAAATACATTCAACATCAAATACATTCAACGTCATATACATTCAACATCAAATTCATTCAACATCAAATTCATTCAACATCAAATACATTCAACGTCAAATACATTAAACGTCATATATATTCAACGTCCTATGCGTCCTAAAAAAGTACTATTAGGTTGAGAAGAAATTTTTTCTGTTAAATAGGCATCACCATTATCAAGGCCCAGAGGCCGCTCGAGGATAAGGGTTAAAGGGTCTGCAGTAGTCAATTGGACAATATAGTAATTGTCAGTAATGGAAATTCAGTAAAATTGTTAACTTAAGGGGAACGGCTTATCAAGAACTTGTTCACATTGGACTTGAAGACAACGATATTGTAATCAGCTAAAAAGCAGGAAAATGGAAGACAGTTCCACAGGCGCGCAGTTCTAAGAAATAAGCTTTGTTCATGGAATCTACGTTTAGGTTTAGGCACAGATAAAGAGTGGAGGAAATTATTGATAATGTTTTTAGCTAGACGAGTGTTTATTGTGAATGTTTGACGAGGGGGGCATAGATTGAAGCTCAGTCGAGCATTTTCCATGTAAATAACAGTAACGTAAAGACAAACTAGCTACTTTTCTTCTGTGAGATAGAGGTTGCAGGGGAAAAAGGACATCTCCTATGAGGATACGAAATCTATTTCAAGGCAGGAAAGTCCTTTCTAGCAGCTCCTGCCCAGATGTGTCAACCGTACTCCATCCTTGGACGAACTTGGCTCTTATGTAGATAGTAAATTGCATCAGCAGTGAGATATATACTGGATCGATAGAAAGATCCCACCATCTTTTCCAGCGGCTTTTTTAACATATTTGATGCACGTGTTCCATTTCAGAACAGGAGTAAAGAACAACCCCAGAAACTTGTCAAAATATGAGGCCTCCCCAAGACGAGAGCCATTCATTTCAATTGATGAGGATCAGAGCGTTGATGATGTAAAGATAGAAGCTTGGTTTTAGATGCATTAAAAGTAACAAGCCACTTCTTTTCCCGATTGTACCATGTGCTCAAGATCAGAGAAGAGAGAATCGGAGAGAACTTGGTCGTTTTCGGTCTTAGATGTGCTACCATAGATGGCAGTGTAGTCAGCATAAATGTCTACAAATTATGTAAGGATGTGATTTGGAAGATCATTAATGTAAATCAGGAAGAGAGTTGGGCCCAAGATGGAACTCTGAGGGATTCCAGCATTAATACTGTGAGCTTCTGATTTCTTCCCATCAACTACTACTCTTATGAATCTATCAGAGAAAAATGATTTGATAATTGAGAAGACATTTCCAGCTACGGTAAAGCTGGAGATCTTGTGAAGTAAACCTTTATGCCATACTCTATCAAAGGCCTTTGATATGTCAAGAGCAATTGCCCTAGAAAGGTAGCCTCTATCGAGAGATTCATTAATTCTATGAGATATAACTGTAAGCACATCTGCTGTAGATCTAGCAGAACGGAAACCATATTGGGTGTCACTAAGAAGGTTATTTTTGCTGATATGGTTGATTACTTCTCAGTTTAACACAGATTCCAGCAACTTACTCATGACTTATTGGCCTATACTGTTATGACCGATAACATGAATTCTTAAATACAGGGCAAACTGATGAAAATTTCCAGGGTGATGGGAAGCAATTCTCCTTAAGAAAACGTTTAAACAGTTTTGTAAGTATGGGTGCTCGTTCTGGTTGAAGTCTTTTGAGTACTATAATTGGAATACCGTCAGGACCGGTTGCTTTACTGGAATCAAGGTTTTTAATTAGCTTGGCAACATCACGTACAGATATTTGTATATCACATAGTGTGTTGTCTTATACAGAAGGAAATATTGGGGGTTGGTGGCCTTGGTCGCAAAGGATAGAATTAGCTGCAAAGTTCTTGGCAAAGAGTTTGGCTTTGTCTGATGATGACGAGATTACCTCAGGTCCATTTATGATAGTTGGGATAGAGCATGCGTTTCTGTTCAGGATTCTGTTTGCTATTTGCCAAAACTGGTGGGAACCAAGCTGCTGCTCAGCTACTTTGGACTTGACGGACTGAGCATACAACTCTCTTGCGTTCTTCATTACTTTTTTACAATGATTGCTGGCAGTTCTGAAAGCAGCTTTAGTCTAAGTACATCTATTATGTTTGAAGCAATGGAAAAAGTGATTTCTGTGTGCAATGGCAGCAGCACATTCTGGAGAGAACCACGGCTGGCTGTTAGGTTTTCACTGGAACTTTTTCGAAGGTACGAAACCATCCATACCTAAAATTAACCATTCTTTCAGATTTGATACTATAGAGGACACATCATGGAACGCAGAGGTAGATCTGACACAAACATGGAACGCAGAGGTAGATCTGATAAATTTCTCACAGAATTTTGAATGATATAATTTCGAATAAGTTTTTGTTATAATACCTTTATTTTATATATCATTTAACGAGTGTCTTTCGCTCTACCTAATCGTTTAAATAAAAATCGTTTTAAAACAATTATGTCTTCTTTTCAGAATGTTGAATACAAGATGGAAGAAAAGCAAGTTTCGTATTTCAATTCAAGCTAGGCCGAAAAGCTGCTGGAACTGCTTGCTATATCAATGAAACTTGAACGAACAGCATAATGATAGTTTAAAAAATTTCGTGGCGGTGACGAGAGTTTTGAATATCGTGAGCGTAGTGGTCGGCCATCGTATATTGACAACGATTAATTAAAAGCTTTAGTTGAAGCTAATCTCAGCAGAAATGGTTACTTCTGAATTAGATGTTACGTATATGAATATTTCCAACAACTTAAAAGAGATTGGAAAGACAAAAAAAATGATAAAGGGGTGCCTCACAAATTGAATGACAACCAAATCAAACGGCGTTATCAAGTGTAATCTTCCTTTCTTTTATGTGACAAGAACGACCCATTTCTCGAACGAGTTGTGACTTGCGAGGAAAAGTGGGTTCTTTACAACAACGGTCGACGCTCAGCTCAGTGGTTAGACGCTGACGAAGCTCCACGTCAATTTCCAAAGCAGGACTTCCACTAAAAGATGGTTATACTGAACGCAAGATTTGGATGTAACTAGCTTAAATACACATTATTTGTGTTTGCAAAATTGTGGTGATTCTGATGGTATTTCGATCATTAAATTTTTGTTGGAGCTAAGATATGTTTATCTGAATTTAAAAGTTAAAAACAGCAAGAACTTTCTTGTCAAAATGATCCTTCAACCATCTTATGAGAAAGACACACACACACACACACACACACAACCACACACACACACACACACACACACACACACAGCTTCAGACAACTTACCGCATGCTAAAATGTATCAAGAATGGCTATATTTTAGTGTCTTACAAACTTTTAAATCATCTATACCTTTTCGTGTTTGGCAAATAAATTTAGTAATTATGTAATTTAGTTGCATGAATTCTGTTGTTACTTAAATGTGCGGCCATTCATTTACAGCGATATCTGAACAAAAGGATTAGTTCAAACACTATTTTTATTTGTTTCGTTGCCTCGGATTTGTACAAAAGTTTAAGAGTATGTTTATACACTAACAAATAAAAACAAAGTAAATGGACTTTTTTTTTAATAGTAGTCGAGATAGACTGTTAAAACATCATTCAATTAACTTTTTTTTTATTATTTTTTTTTTATTACATTTTCACCCCAAACGAGGCACATTGCCACTTTGGTGTAGGGGGCTACTATCAGGGGCAGCAACTACTGGGGCACTATGTAAGGATTTGGGCAGCAAGATGTCGGTTCACGTTGCACTTGAACTTCTGCATGTCAGTACAGTTAGGGAAACAGAAACCTGGAATGGAATTCCAGAGTCTAGCGGTTCTGGGGAAGAAACTACTGGAGTAGAAAGATCTTTTACATCTAAGGATCTCTACTGTGTGGGGGTGGGATTTAGCTGCCTGTCGGGTTTGTCGAGGGTGTCTACGTCGTGGGGGCACAAGTGCTTGCAGTTCGTCAGAGCATTCACCATTAAAATACTTGTAGAACAGGTAGAGGGATGCAACGTTTCGTCGATGGGACAGAGGCTGAAGCTTAGATGCCAGTTCAGGGCCTATCAGATTTGCGACTCTCTTTTGAACCTTGTCTAGGAGCGAGAGACTAGTAGCAGATGCACCAGCCCAGATGTGACAACAATACTCCATACATGGGCGAATGATGGCCTTATAGAGGTACAGGATACTTTCAGGTGTCAGTAGTTTTCTAGCACGGTAGAGAGAGCCTACCTTTTTCGCAGCGGCCCTGGCAGTGTTTTCAATATAATTGTTCCAGCTCATGTTTCCTGTGAACCTTAGGCAAAGCAGTTTGAAAGATGTACTCTAAGACAGGGAGTCACTGGCCATTGCTATTGGTGGCAGAGAAGGTTTCTTGTAATTATTGAAGGAAACCAGTTTAGTCTCGGCAGTATTGAATGTGAGCAGCCATTTATGTCCCGATTCCACTACAGATTGGAGGTCATCCTCTAGTGTTTCTGCTATTTCCTTTGATATGTGTTCATTTGTTTTCCTGTCATGCCTGTTATAGAGTGTAGTGTCATCAGCATATATACCCATCTCAGAGGCAGTTTTGTATGGGGAAGTCGTTAATAAATATCAGGAACAATAGAGGTCCAAGAATAGACCCTTGAGGCACTCCCGCATTTATATCACACTGTTCGACCGTCGAGGACAACCTGGATTTTTCTCTTATCTAATAAGGATTTAATTATGCTAAGTATTCTACCAGTGATACCGTATGATCTAATTTTCCTGAGGAGACCCTTGTGCAATACTCTGTCAAAAGCCTTAGATATATCTAGAGCTCTCCCCCGCTTTGTCCAGTGAATGGTATATACGTTCAGAGATTACAGTGAGGATGTCTGCTGTGGAACAGGCTTGTCTAAATCCATATTGTTGGTCAGTCAGAAGTTTAGCATCTGTACGGTGCCGGACTAGAGCATGGTTAATTATGGTCTCAAATATTTTGGCGAAAAGTGGGAGGAGGCTAATGGGGCGATAATTTGATGGGTCAGTTCTTTCGCCAGAATTCTTGAATATTGGTACCACAGAAGCAGTTTTCCAACAGCCCGGAAAGCATGATTCATTAAGGCATTTGTTGTAGAGTTTGGAGAGAACTGGAGCTACTTCGGCTGAGCGCTTTTTTAATAGCACAGCTGGGATGAGATCAGGTCCACATGCTTTTGAAGTGTCAAGATGTTTTATGATAGCATGTACCTGAGCAGGGGTGATTTTCAGATTGTCTAGCGTGGGGTCTGTCTGCAAAAGTGATTTAGGGGCATGCAGTGGAAGCAGTTTTGAGGGGAGGCTTGATAGAAAAGCGTTAGTGCAGATTAGGACTTTTTCCAATTTTTTTTTTTTTTATAACTTTATGTTAGTTTGGGTTCAGGATAACGTTATAGTTTGAGTAGGTATTAGGAATTGAGCTAAGAAATTTTGCCCAGTCACTGTATATTTAGGTTTACGGAGGTGTAGTTGCAGTACACTCAGGGTGTAACTAGAGGTACATTGTAGGTTATGGTGCATTTCGTATGTATAATTAAATAATAGATATTTGGGCGAGTTTTCAGTAGATGCAAATAGAAGTTGTCAATGTTTCTACTATTCAGAGGGAGATATTTTCAGTTTTCATTTAAGAGTCATAGAGAGTTTTGCATGGCAGGGAGTATCGCATTGGTTTAGCATTGTTTGTTGCAGAACCATCTAGGAAGAGGCAATTGTTATGTAATGAAGATCGCTTTGCATCCGAGTGCATACTCTGGCTGGTAAGTACCTAACTGGATAGGAATGAACTCTAATGTACCTCAGGGGTAAAAATGTATAGATGTTTAGTGAAGACTGTTAGGCGGTTAGTATGTGAAAGTTAGGAACTTGAGGTTAAGGCTTCCACTACTAAGGCGTATGTATAATGTAGGGTTTTAGTGGCAGCTAGAGGGGGGCAGATTGTTAGCTTTTAAGGGTCAGGGTTATTTACTTACAGAATACAGTGAAGTTTCATTTGGATTTAGAGTTTACAGTATTGTTTTAGTTTGGGAGAAAAGAATAAAATCTACCTGTCTTTTCCCCTATTTTGCATGCAGGTTAGACATAGGCAGTCGTCTTGGAGGCAAAGAGAAACAATTATTTCGTCGTGATTCGGGATTCATATTTTTAGTCAGTCATTGAGGTTGGGGATAAGACAACGTATCTATTCAGAAAAAAAGTCCTAATGCCGCTCGTGTGTATGTGAACGTGAGGAAGTATACCCCCCCCCAAAGTGAAACTTTCGTGTGAAGATAAACTATCACATACACTCAACACAGTATAAACATTCTTTCCAAATTTGGACAACCATTGACTCATACTATCAAAGAACTAAGCATGCGATCGGTTCTGCTCATAGCTGGGTTATATAGTTTGGCTCACAAAGAATTCGAGCTATCTATTCGAGCGTTAATAAAATGCACATTCATTTCTGCGATCAAACTATACTTCGCACAAATGAATATTAGTTTATGTTTGACTTGTCCATCAAGTTTCACTCATTAATTTCCAACAGTCTTTGTTTCATTACCGTTTAATTATATACTGAGATATTATTGTTTCATGGGTAAGAAGGTTCTAGATGGGATTTATACTCAATATAGCTTAACCTCATCAAAACAATTTTGAAAGGGTCTGAAAAGGATCATCATAGCCTGAATCTAGACAGTACCAAGTAGGATGCAAGCCAATAGGGCCAGTAGTGCGTCGGAGTTATTGACAATTTATTGACACGTCGTATCCACGGGTGAGTATTATTCTCTTTCCATTTTCTTTCCTTCTGTAATTAGCACAGGAAAGAAAAAAAAAACTTCAACAACTTGGTAAAGCATAATGCTATTTTTTAAGTAAAAAAGTTCAAAATCTACGAACATGAGAGTGGTACCATTAAAAGGGGCGAGCTCCTTTTTTCCAGAATTTATTTTTCTACTGCCAGCGATGGAGTGGTAGCTACTCATGGGTGTCTGAAGCACGCGTTATCACTCACTATACTCTGAAATATATGAACTCATCTTCTAGCTGTACTGACATCAACTGCGCCAGATTCGTAAACGTTCAACAGGCCTCACTGGTGAATGTTGAGTTCAATGACCCATCTCTGCTTTAGACGCACGTCCACGAAAGGGATTGCTTTCTTAAAGTCTCACACCGTCAATATCTGCAATAGGGAGATAAAACGTTCAGGTGATGAATGCATTAAGTTTAGGCATCATAACGATGCAATTTTCAACTCCTTCTGATCCATTAAGGCGGAATATGAGGCATTATTTTTGTTACGCAGAAGTAAAGAAGTTAAAGCAGAAATGATTAAAAGTAATTGATATTTGCTTGTGTTATGTTGATTAATCAGACTATTATTCTCATCTTGGGTGTTATTAGCACAACGTTTCGAACGTTGTAACCTGCGACCTTCTTAGGGTGTTGAAAACATGCTTCTTTTTCTCTACTAAGGAAAAGAGGGCTGGCTCTGTATTACAAGAATTCGAACCGTGGGTTTAAAGGTGAGTCCGTAGATTACAAAGAAGGTTCAATTTTTAGGGGTCACTAAGATATTTTTTAAAGGTTTCCTATGACTCAATTTTTCGGGATATCTATACTAATTGTTGATATTAGTAACAAAAATTCTGTTACGAAACAGGATCGATACCCATGCGTATTTTTATTTAAAAAAGTGACCTCCCTTGGGTTGGGCATATGCCATGTCTTCTTTCTCTGCGATTTTCTAATTAGAGTCGTCCAAATGCAGTTTAGTTCTATGCTGGGGTGACTAATGATGTTATTTTCTCTATCATATGTGCTGCCTAATTGGTACTTGTTTTTTTATACACTAAAAAATAAAAACAAAGTAAATGGACTTTTTTATTAGCAGTCGAGATAAGTTAGATTATTGTATCCCATAAAATAGACTGTTAAAAAGTCTCATTCATTTTTTGTTATAATATTTTGATATATAAAAATAGATAATATAATATTTTGATATATAAAAATAGATAATATAATATTTTGATATATAAAAATAAATAATATAATATTTTGATATATAAAAATAGATAATATAATATTTTGATATATAAAAATAGATAATATAATATTTTGATATATAAAAATAAATAATATAATATTTTGATATATAAAAATAGATAATATAATATTTTGATATATAAAAATAGATAATATAATATTTTGATATATAAAAATAAATAATATAATATTTTGATATATAAAAATAGATAATATAATATTTTGATATATAAAAATAGATAATCTAATATTTTGATATATAAAAATAGATAATATAATATTTTGATATATAAAAATAAATAATATAATATTTTGATATATAAAAATAAATAATATAATATTTTGATATATAAAAATACATAATATAATATTTTGATATATAAAAATAGATAATATAATATTTTGATATATAAAAATAAATAATATAATATTTTGATATATAAAAATAGATAATATAATATTTTGATATATAAAAATAGATAATATAATATTTTGATATATAAAAATAAATAATATAATATTTTGATATATAAAAATAGATAATATAATATTTTGATATATAAAAATAGACAATATAATATTTTGATATATAAAAATAAATAATATAATATTTTGATATATAAAAATAGATAATATAATATTTTGATATATAAAAATAGATAATCTAATATTTTGATATATAAAAATAGATAATATAATATTTTGATATATAAAAATAAATAATATAATATTTTGATATATAAAAATAAATAATATAATATTTTGATATATAAAAATACATAATATAATATTTTGATATATAAAAATAGATAATATAATATTTTGATATATAAAAATAGATAATATAATATTTTGATATATAAAAATAGATAATATAATATTTTGATATATAAAAATAGATAATATAATATTTTGATATATAAAAATAGATAATATAATATTTTGATATATAAAAATAGATAATATATTTTGATATATAAAAATAGACAATATAATATTTTGATATATAAAAATAAATAATATAATATTTTGATATATAAAACTAGATAATATAATATTTTGATATATAAAAATAGATAATATATTTTGATATATAAAAATAAATAATATAATATTTTGATATATAAAAATAGATAATCTAATATTTTGATATATAAAAATAGATAATATAATATTTTGATATATAAAACTAGATAATATAATATTTTGATATATAAAAATAGATAATATAATATTTTGATATATAAAAATAGATAATATATTTTGATATATAAAAATAGATAATATAATATTTTGATATATAAAACTAGATAATATAATATTTTGATATATAAAACTAGATAATATAATATTTTGATATATAAAAATAGATAATATAATATTTTGATATATAAAATAAATAATATAATATTTTGATATATAAAACTAGATAATATAATATTTTTATATATAAAAATAGATAATATATTTTGATATATAAAAATAGATAATATAATATTTTGATATATAAAATTAGATAATATAATATTTTGATATATAAAAATAGATAATATATTTTGATATATAAAAATAAATAATATAATATTTTGATATATAAAAATAGATAATCTAATATTTTGATATATAAAAATAGATAATATAATATTTTGATATATAAAAATAAATAATATAATATTTTGATATATAAAACTAGATAATATAATATTTTGATATATAAAAATAGATAATATAATATTTTGATATATAAAAATACATAATATAATATTTTGATATATAAAACTAGATAATATAATATTTTGATATATAAAAATAGATAATATATTTTGATATATAAAAATAAATAATATAATATTTTGATATATAAAAATAGATAATATAATATTTTGATATATAAAAATAGATAATATAATATTTTGATATATAAAAATAGATAATATAATATTTTGATATATAAAAATAGATAATATATTTTGATATATAAAAATAAATAATATAATATTTTGATATATAAAAATAAATAATATAATATTTTGATATATAAAAATAGATAATATAATATTTTGATATATAAAAATAGATAATATAATATTTTGATATATAAAAATAGATAATATAATATTTTGATATATAAAAATAGATAATATAATATTTCGATATAAATAAATTAAAGCAAATGACTTCGACTTGACAGTCGTGAAAGTTATTTAATCCATAAAACAAACTTTAAAAATCCTAATTTCGTAAAACTGGTCCCTGGATGTGTTTTGAATGAGGACACATAATACCTATCATATATTTGAAAAAAAATCTCGAACTCAATTCAAATAGTATATATGTAACGTTGCGTAGCTTACATTTTACTTTAGTAATTCATAAAAAATAAAACTGGGAAGAAATAAATATCCGGGTCGGCAAAAGTCGTTTATTAACGTTCTTCTTTTTCCCCGTCTCGGCACCAACTTAAAGAATCTCTCGCTGCTACATGTCCATCTCACCTTGCACGCGTTTCATTTTCTTCCGACCGTACGCTAGCTACAGCCAGCCCATTCTCGCCTTCATTTTTACACGTCTATCTCCTACGAGTCCGAATTTTTTCTCTTCCAGCCACGTGGTGTCCTTTTTTGCTTTTATTCAGACGCAAGTCCGAGCACACTTGCCAATTTTCCTATATGCCTAAACGCTGCTCCTACTGACGAGTGCCATCCATCAGGCTCCTGCTGATACTTCTATACGCGTTCACATTCGCTATGTTACAAATTGACTTTCTGACCACTGTTCTGAATCACTGGATAAAAAGAGTTTCTACGGGGCGGTCATATATGCTCAGCTCAGTGTCACACCACCAGAAACAGGCAGAAGTGTTCGTCTGTGCCATTTCACCTGTTACAACATGAGCACTTCAGCTCCTCGTCTGATTGCAACCTTATTATGTCCATGAGAGTAGTACCAACTCTTTTCTCGGCGTGGGAAGAAGAGCGGTGGCAACGTGGTAACGCCAGATGTTATGATACACAGGCATACCTCTTAGCGGTATTTTCCCTGCAACACGGATAATAGGACATTGGTGATAATTTAATAGTAACCAACGTTAAGATTTGTTGTATACTGACCGCCTCTGTCTCAGCATTTCCAGAAACCAGCGTCTTTTCTAGATCGGAAACACGACAATTTTTGTTTGCGCATGTGCGACTGTCATTCGTGTGTATGTTCTATACGAAGTCCTCCTCGATTTCTTATGAAACCACTAAATCTTACCGTTTTGGTGTCAGTGGTCACAAATTCCAATCTTGTAGAGATAAGAAATTGTTACGGCCAAGGAGAAGGACTTCATAAAGATCAAACAACCCTGTCGTACGATTTTGTGGGTCGCTCAACAACAAAAACAACATCAAATACAATAACAACAACAAATACAATAACAACGAAAAAAGCAGTAGCGTTTGAAACGATGGAATTTTTTTTTTTTTCATAAATGACATCTTCGTAGCTTATTCGTGAAATATTACTAAATTCAAAGATGTTATAGATATTTCCGCTAAATCGCTAGTATGTATTTGAGTTCGAGAATATTTCGCAGGATCTCTGCACTTTGTGGTATACCTATGTATACCACAAAGTGCAGAGATCCTACGAAGAGATGGTGAACTTTAAATTGACAACTCTATTTGTTTGCATTGCAGATTTGGCATCTATCGGTGAGCAATTTGGTTTGACAATCATGTTTCTCCATTAGGACGGAGCCACATGCCACACAGCCCTCGACACAGTCAATTTACTGAGAGAAACATTTGAGGAACGAATAATTTCACAGAATAGACCTGTTGTATAGTAGACCCTTGATCCTGCGATTTAACCCTATAGATTATTTTCTTTGTGGATATGTAAAGTCGCATGACTACGCTGATAAATTAGACACAATAGACCACTTTAATACAACATTCGACGCGTTATCGCCGCAATGTAGCCTAATTTAAAGCGCAAAGTTGTGAAAATTGGACATCTAGATTACAAAATATGCAGACGAATGAACTTAAATCATAAATGCCAAAAATTAATCTTTAGAATAAACCACAAATTTGTATAATAAAATATTTTTCTGTGATTTATTTTAATTCAAAGTTCGCCGCATCTAAAAACACTCTCTCTCTCTCTCTCTCTATATATATATATATATCCACAGTCAAACAACGTCGAAGCTTACAAATCGGAAGTCTAAGACTTGAGTTTCGCCCTTATTTGAGCTCATCAGTTAGACATATCCGAACTCAGGATTCAAAACCCGAGCCTCTTGCATGCGAGGCGAGTACTCTGTCACATGAGCCTAAATAAGGGTGAAACTCGAGTCTTGGACTTCTGATTTGTTGGCTGTCATGGCTCTTGTGAACTGTTGTTTGACGGGGGAAAAATATATTATCTCTCATATTCTATATATACACATATGCAAAACCTATAGACACATATTCTAAAGACAAACCAGCGGTTTCATTGTATTGAACCAGATGATGAGCTGTACTGATTTCATATCAGGCACAGATGACTGTGCCTGATATGAAATCAGTACAGCTCATCAGCGTCGTTGGAAAAGCGAAACAAACGGAAAATAAACAAAAGTTTGTTTATTTCCTTTTTTCATTTATTTATTCACTTTAGTTAATTTCTTTTCATCGCTTCTTGACACGTTATATATATATATATATATATATATATATATATATATATATACTAGTTGTACCCTGCCGCGCGTTGCAGTAGCTCAATTTGGTGTAATGTAAAAATTTAATAAAAAGAGAAAAATGCATGTTTCTTATATTCTTAGTACAGCAATCCACTCCAAAAAGGGAAAAAGAAGGCGAAAATGAAAAAAATCGTACTCTCGCAAAATTTGATCTGGATCCTCGGGAGTTTCTGTCAATCATTCATGGTTTGGACTCGATCAACAACCAATGGATGAAGCCGAACGTAGCAAAAATGTTGAAACGCTAAATGTTTTTTTTTTGTTGCTTTTTTTCTGTATACAAAAATGTGAGTTAGTAATTAATATTTGGTTGGTGGGGGGGTTACTACACACAGATTCGAAAAAGTTGTCCAAAAACAAATAAATGAAAGCAAAGGTAAGGTAAGTTACGTTTCTACCTAACTGGATAACTGTTTAGTGTTTTTATGTAATGTAAAATGTTTAATCGGCTCGAAAAACAGAAATGGTCACAAACTCTGTTGAATACGTTAAGTTTGGGAAAGTAAGTTGAAAACTAAAAACTATACAAAACAGTGTCTGAAACCCCACAAATATATGTTACCATGACATAGGCTGGCATAATCGGTGGGTTTCTGACAGTATTTTGTATAGTTTTTTAGTTTTAACTCACTTTCTCTAACTTAAAGTAATCAACAGTGTCCGCCACCATTTGTAGCTTTCAAATACACCGATAAACACTGTTTTTCAAGCCGACTAAACGTTACATTAAATGAAAAGGGTTCATATTACTAAACACAGATACAAAAATGTTGTCAAAAAATAAATATATAACAAATAAATGTTATCAAAGGCAAGAAAAGTAAATGTTCTACCTAACTGGATAAGATTTTAGTGTTTTTATGTAATGTATAATCGGTTCAAAAACATTCCATGTTTATCGGTATATCTGAAAAATACAAATGGCGGCAGACTGTATCGAACACGTTAAGTTTGGGGAAATTTTGGGAAAATGAGTTTAAACTAAAAAACTATACAACATACTGTTAGGAACTCACTCAATATATGTTATGACGTAGGCTGGCATATAATCGGTGGTTTTAAACTTTTGCTCGATACAGGTGACGACTTTTAAAAGTCCCTTTTAGTGATTACCTGGTTTGAGGATATTTGTACAACTAAACAGCAAATCTGCTCCAAAAAATCCGGTATTATTTTACTTTAAAGCCCGTTTCACGTTCGTATATAACGAAATATTTTATTAGGGGCATTTTTCTGTGTGTTTCTCGGCTAAAAGGTTTTTTGTTTGATTTCTTTTGTTTGGTAATAACCCCTGAACTCTGGGACTATTTTCCATTTCACAGCCGTAGCCTTCGTTTACGCTATGCATAAACGAAAGCTGTTTAGCCAATAAACATGGGCAAAAAATCCCCCCTCTCTCAGGTGGCTAAAACGTGGGTGCTCATTTTAAGTTAAATTTACATGGAAAAGTGATCGCCCACTTTTCGAAAAAGTAATTTCTTCATATCATAAAAACTATTTTTTGCAACGGAAACGGTTTGCAGATTCGTTTTTAGCACACCGAATTCTACAAAAAAAAATGTTTGTTATATACGAACGTGAGACGCACGGCCCTTAATGGAAAATTATATAAAAAATCCGCGGGAAAATAGTTTTCAATAAAAACAGCAAATGAATTCGATAGAAAAAAAATGGATGCTATGTTTTCTTTTATTTTTCTGTGGGTTTCTTGGCTAAAAAGTTTTTTGTTTGATTTCTTTTGCATGGTAATAACCCCTGAACTATGGGACTATTTTCCATTTCACAGACGTAGCCTTTGTTTATGCTACGCGTGAGCATAAACGAAAACTGTTAAATATGAACTCGCGTACCAAACTGCCTTGTCAAAAAACCTTTAAGCCAATAAACACGAAAATAAATGCCCCTTCTCCGGGTGGCCAGAAAGTGGGTGCTCATTTTAAGTTAAATTTACATGAAAAAATGATCACCCACTTTTCGAAAAAAAATTACATCATATCATGAAAACTATTTTGGTACTCATTTGGGCGTTGATTTCCATGGCGACCCGCAGAATTATTTAATGGTCGTTCCCTTAGTCCCCCCTAGTCAAGGCTAACGCATGTGCACGTAACATTTTTTATTTATTTACTTACGTGGCGGAGTTATATAACCATCACCCCCATGCGAATTTCTATACTGATAGGTTTTTTAAAAATTTTTCACTGGATTATTATTGATTGAACACAAACCAAATTATGAAAAAAAATTGAAAAAAAAAAATTATTTCAACATTTGAAAGTGGTACTCACTTTTTAGTTACCACGTTCTGGTAAATCGGTCACCCATTTTTTTTTTTTTTTTTTTTGCCTAAATACGGAAGTGTCTTCGGGAGATATAAAATGGTCGCATGTTGACGAAGCAATGTATCGGGAGGCATACGGGATGGAAAATTATTGGTAAATTTTTAGATTAGATCCACCTCCTCAATTTTCTTTTAAATGACAACTTGTAATGGTTTTCGACTATGCTGAATACGAAAATCGCATTGGAATTTTGCAGAAATAAGTAGTTATCAAGATATAAAAAGTTGTATTATGCATTGTAATCTTTGGCGGCCACCTTTTTTACGCGCGTGCATTTGTTTATGGCGCGTGCGCGCGTAAAAAGATGGCCGCCAAAGAATACAATGCATAATATAACTTTTTATATCTTGATAACTACTGATTTCCGCAAATTTTCAATGGGATTTCCGTATTCAGCATACTCGAAAACCTATAAATGTAGTCATTTAAAGGAAAATTGTGGAGGTGGACCTAATCTAAAAAAATACCAAATTATTAAACATTTTGGTACTCATGCAGAGAGTGATCCGTGCTGAAATAATAATGTTATTATTTTAAAAGCCATTCTTAACATTGGGAGGGGAGGGTGTTTTGTACCTATTCTGTACTTTAACCTTACAATTGAATAAAAAAAACATATCATAAAACTTTAATTAAACGTGGAAATACGATTTAAAAAATAGCCCGGATCACTCTCTGCATTAGCACCAACATTTCTCCAGTATGTTAGTGAAATTTATAATACTTCAAAAAATTTAAGAAAAACAAAAGTTTTGAAAAAAAAAAAAAAAAACCCTCACCTTTCATAAAAACAAATTATTTAAAAAAAAAAAAAAAAACACACACACACACACACAAACTGACTTTTAACTAAATAAGTAAAAAAAAAAATTGTAAAAACTCGAAACTTTATTTTCATAAAAACAATAAAAAAAAGTCGTGTTCAATCTATTTTTTTGTCTTTGAGAAACAAATATATTTCTGACTTACAAATGCGGTAGAGACTCATATTATTTTTACTTTCTATGGTTTTGATATACCGCGTTTTTATTGGTTACAAAATGGGTGACTGATTTATCAGAACGTTGTAACTAAAAAGTGAGCACCACTTTCAAATGTCGAAATAATGATTTCTTTTTTTCATTTTTTTTTAATAATCTGTTTAATTAGTGTCCAATAAAGGTATTATTTTACTTTAAGGCCCGTCTCACGTTCGTATAGAAGAAAATGTTTTTTTTTTGTAGATTTCAGTGTGCTGAAAAAGAATATGAAAACCGTTTCCGTTGGAAATTTACCGTTTGCATGGTATGAACCCCGGAAGGTTGGAAGTACGCGCGAGCGCGCGCAAACATAAGCGAGCGTTTTCAATGGCGGAATCGCGCGCGCACTCGCGTACCTGACGGCGTTTTCAGAGCAATAATAATGCTTGGCGGAAAATTTCAAAGTAGATGAAAAACAAGAAAAATAAAACAACTTTGCGGGGGAGGGGGGATGTCGGAAAGACCCTTTTTTTGTGGCGGACAAATTTTTTTTTTTTTTTTTGAGAGGGGGGGGTTAAGTTGAAATAGCATTAATAATCTCGGAATGACTTTTTTTCTTTTTTTTTTTCAGTGGCGGAGTGGCGGACAAATTACTTTTTGGGGGGGGGGATAAGTCGGAATCAGAATGATAAAAAATGTCAAAATTATACACTTACATTATCTCCGTTGTTGGCAAATGTTCCTTGGCGCGTGTAACCGGTGGCTGGGTGGGTGCTATAAAAAAATATAACTTCCGGCGCAAATTAAACCCCACACCCCCACCCACCCCAATATATACGCGGAAGAATATCAATTAAAGAATTTTCGAATTTTTCGAAATTATTGATTCTTTCTACAAATAATGGTAAATATCCAGATAGGTTACTACAGAACACCGACCACTCTAATTTGTTTTATAGGTAATTGAGGTCGCTGACAGCGAATCTGATAGTCAAACTTGGGGCAAATTTACCGTTTGCATGGTATTTACCCCTGAACCCACGAACTACTTTTCACCATTTTGCAGCTTCCGTTTATGCTACGCGCATGCACGCTGTAGCATAAACGACGGCTTCACCAAGCAAACTACGTTCGGGGGGGGGGGGATTTTTGGGTAGAAAATTTAAAATTAGCTAAAAAAGAAATAAAACAAGAAAAGGAAAGCACTCCAAGTTGGGGGAGGGGGTAATTTATCTTTTTTTGTGTGTTTTTTTTTTTTACCTGAAACATAGAATTTTCAAAAAGCAACGCACCGACATTTACCAATTAGAACACCATTTAACATTTTCCGAAGATTTTACTGTGTACATTGGGGGCGCGGATGTGATGTTGGGCCATTATGTGGACCTCAAATATAAACAAGTGTCTACGATAACGCAAAACCATATAACGAAATAACGCAAAATATATGAAAATCAAAACATTTATTGTATAAAAAATATATCAAAATATAATTTTAATGTATTCATATAATTTCTTTTCAGTGAGTGATTCAATTAATAAATATGATAAAAACATTTATAATTTTTTTTTTTGTACAGAGATTGTATGAAAATGTATCAAATATAATTTTGAATGAGCGATTATTCATAAATATAAAAACATTTATAATTTTTTTTTTTGTACAGAAAGATTGTATGAAAATGTATCAAAATATAATTTTAAATGAGTGATTCATAAATATAAAAACATTTATAATTTTTTTTTTTGTACAGAGATTGTATGAAAATGTATCAAATATAATTTTGAATGAGCGATTATTCATAAATATAAAAACATTTATAATTTTTTTTTTTTGTACAGAAAGATTGTATGAAAATGTATCAAAATATAATTTTAGTTTGTCAACTGAAAACTAAAATACATGTCGGAAAGACTTTTTTTTTTTTGCAGTGGCGGACAAAACACTTTTTTAGGGGTGGGGCGTTAACCTAAAAGAAAATGGCAAAATCATCCATTAATTTTCTTCATCGGTTGATTCATCCATGATTGGGAGGGGAGGCTCCACTCGCTGACGTGGACGTTGGGGGGGGGGATAGAGGCGTGCAGCATGAAGAAAAAAATGATAGAGAATTCCATCTTCGCCATATTCCTTCACAAATAAATATCTGGCCAAGTATTGGTATAAATATTTGCTTCGAATACCAGGGCGCTTAACCCATTCTTTAATGTCTCTCCATAGGCGCTCTATGTTCTGTGTGTGAACATCGCAGTTGGCTGGGTCGACGAAATTTTCTGAATGGTTCACCATATAGTGAGTGTAACCGTGGTCTTTGAGCGAATGGTAGGCACCCCACCGGTCACTCATTATAGTCGACCCAGCACGTATATATTTTAATATAATTGGGAGGAGAGTCCCTCGATCCCTCGTTTCACCGACAGGTCCTACCAGTGGAATAACAAATTTTTTTTTGCTATGTCTCTCTATCCCACCAAACAGCCAAATTTGTGATAAAGGACGGCCTTTATTGTACTTGGCATGTACCACTAAAGTCTCGTCTATTTCGACAATGACATTAGCGCCACCGATGGCTTCTTGTTCTGAAAACCAAAAATCTGTAACTTCACTGCAGAACGACCGCCAGTCAACAGACGTTTTGGTTGATATTTTTAAACATTTAACCATTGTAGCATGGTCCCAATGCTTGCTAAGCCAATGGTTAACAAATAGAATTATTTTCCAGGGTGGAATTCGGCAGTCTTGAAGGAATGTTCCTTTATAGTCACTTGTGGTGAAGTTACAATATCTTCTTTTTTTCGATTTTGGAAGAAGATAACTCCCTCGGCATCTCCACTGACCCTTGTCCTCTCTAAAGGTGCACTCTTTGCTGCATGTATCGCATCTAATGTTGCATGCGAGAACGCCATGGCTTCTCAGAAATTTTAATGACTCTTTATCATTATTATAAAAAAAATGTATGGTTTGAAAATAATCTAACGTGCAATCTGTACAAGCAGCCATATTTTTAATTAATAATCTCCCGTGGGAGGCGAGGGGTGCGGGATAAGGGTTAGCCTCGAACCTTCAGTGCGCATGGGTGAGAGGGGGCTAATTGTAGCAACAGAAAACTAATTCATTGAAAAAAAAATTACTCTTCTAATTACCTGATTAATTATTTATAGAAAGAATCAATAATTTCGAAAAATTCGAAAATTCTTTAATATTCTTTAATCTTTAATATTCTTCCGCGTATATATTGGGGTGGGTGGGGGTGTGGGGTTTAATTTGCGCCGGAAGTTATATTTGTTTATAGCACCTACCCAGCCACCGGTTACACGCGCCAAGGAACATTTGCCAACAACGGAGATAATGTAAGTTTATCATTTTGACATTTTGGGTTTGTATTACTGTACACATAGATTCGAAAAAGTTGTCAAAAAACAAATATATAACAAATATATGTTATCAAAGGCAAGATAAGTTACTTTTCTACCTAACTGGATATATTTTTCGTGTTTTTATTCAATGTAACATGCTTATTCAGCTCGAAAAGCATACAGTGTTTACCGATCTATTGGATTTAGTTTATTATTTATAACACCTTTTCCCAAACTTAACATGTTAAAGAGAGTGTTGGGCGCCATTTTGAATTTTCCAATACATCGGTAAACACTGCATGTTTTTCGAGCTGAATAAGCATGTTACATTACAATATAATAATAATACAAACCCATGTTAAACTATTCCGACTTATCCCCCTCCAAAAAAAAGTAATTTGTCCGCCACTCCGCCACTGAAGAAAAAGAATTGTTTTTTTAAAAAAAAAAGTATTTCCGAGATTATTAATGCTATTTCAACTTAACCCCCCCTCTCAAAAAAAAAAAAAAAAAAAAATTTGTCCGCCACAAAAAAAGGGTCTTTCCGACATCCCCCCCTCCCCCGCAAAGTTGTTTTATTTTTCTTGTTTTTCATCTACTTTGAAATTTTCCGCCAAGCATTATTATTGCTCTGAAAACGCCGTCAGGTACGCGAGTGCGCGCGCGATTCCGCCATTGAAAACGCTCGCTTATGTTTGCGCGCGCTCGCGCGTACTTCCAACCTTCCGGGGTTCATACCATGCAAACGGTAAATTTCCGACGGAAACGGTTTTCATATTCTTTTTCAGCACACTGAAATCTACAAAAAAAACATTTTCTTCTATACGAACGTGAGACGGGCCTTAAAGTAAAATTTTACCCCAATAAATAATAATCCAGTGACAAAAATTTCCAAAAACCTATAAGTATAGAGATTACGCATGGGAGTACTACGGCACTTTCGCACTTACTTTTACAAAGATTATTTACGTTAACTCTTTTCATAAATAATGTTTAAAAAAAGTAACTAAACCATTTATTGATAATTTGTCACGTGTACAA
Organism: Euprymna scolopes; assembly: GCF_053919585.1. Taxonomy (NCBI): domain Eukaryota; kingdom Metazoa; phylum Mollusca; class Cephalopoda; order Sepiida; family Sepiolidae; genus Euprymna; species Euprymna scolopes. Next base: position 3,262,924 of record NC_136483.1, read on the forward strand.
ACATTTATTTATTTATTTATTTATTTACGTAGGCTTAATTCTTTTCATGAATAAGAAAAATTTTACTCTTTAATAATAATAAAAGGAAAAAATGCAGAGAGTGATCCGCGCTATTTTTTAAATCGTATTTCCAAATTAAAGTTTTACGATATGTTTTCTTTATTCAATTATAAGGTTAAAGTACAGAATAGCTACAAAACACCCTCCCCTCCCCATGTTAAGAATGGCTTTTTAAATAATAACGTTATTATTTCAGCATGGATCACTCTCTGCATGAGTATCATAAATTAATACAAATAATACTTATCTCAATAAGTGAAAGGCTCATTTCTACCGGAAATGAAATGGGGACAATCTCGCAGTTACGAAAAATATTTTCATTTATGATTTAATATTTTTATAATTCGCAATGTTAAATTATTTTAATAACATGCAAACATTCTTTGACTTAAAAATAGATTTTCTGAAAATTTCAATTAAATTGGTAACGTAGAAATATGGTTTTATTCAGTTTTAACGAACAAAACATTACATATATATATATATATATATATATATACATACACAGTGATCACCACTTATCAAGGCCCGGAAGCCACTCAAGGATAAGGTTTATTGCAAGTACATTAAGTTAGTGAGGAGATTTGCTGAAGTGTTTACTTAAGGGGGCGGTTCATTAGGAATTTGTTAACATTGGACTTGAACACATCCAAGTTGTAGTCCGGAGGGAAGCAGGCAGACGGAACAAAGTTCCACAGGCGCGCAGTTCTAAGAAAGAAGCTTTGTTCATGGAATCCGCGTTTTGATTTAGGCACAGATATAGAGTGGGGGAAATTTTTCACAGTGGATTCAGCTAGACGGGTGTTTTTCGTGAAAGATTGGCGAGGGGGGACCAGAGATTGGAGTTCAGACGAGCATCTGCCATGGAAATAACGATAAAACAAGGACAGGCTCGCAACGTCTCTTCTGTGGGAGAGAGGTTGCAGGGTAGAGAAAAGGGCATCCCCCACTAAGCCACGAAGTCTATTTTGTACTCTGTCAAGGCAGGATAGGCTGTTTTTAGCAGCTCCTGCCCAGATATGGCAACAGTATTCCATCCTTGGACGTACTTGGCTTTTATATAGATAGAGAATTGCATCAGTAGTGAGATATCTTCTGGAGCGGTAGAAGGATCCCACCATCTTTCCAGCGACCTTGGCAACAGACTTGATGTACGTGTTCCATTTCAGATCAGGAGTAAAGGTCAAACCCAGAAGCTTGTGAAAACACGGAGCCTCACCCAGACGAGAGCCATCCATCACAATTGATGCCAGCTGGGGATCAGAGCGTTGATGATGTAAGGATAGGAGTTTGGTTTTGGATGCATTAAAGGTAACCAGCCACATCTTCCCCCACTGAACCACGCGCTCGAGATCAGAGGAGAGAGAATCAGAGAGAACTTTGTCATTTACAGCCTTTGATGTGTTGCCGTAGATGGTTGTGTCATCAGCATAGATGTCAACGAATGATTTAAGGTCATTGATGTAGATCAGGAAGAGAGTTGGGCCCAAGATTGACCCCTGAGGGACTCCAGCATTTATATTGCAGGCCTCCGATTTTTGTCCATCGACCACTACTCTTATGAGCCTATCGGAGAGAAATGATTTAATGATTGAGAAAACATTTCCCGTTATACCGTAGCTGGAAATCTTGTAAAGTAGACCCTTATGCCATACCTTGTCAAAGGCCTTTGATATGTCAAGAGCAATTGCCCTAGAAAGAAAGCCTTTGTCAAGAGATTCACTTATCCTGTGGGATATAACCGTCAGCACATCTGCGGTAGATCTTGCAGAGCGGAAACCATATTGAGTGTCACTAAGAAGGTTATTCCTGCTGAGGTGGTTGACTATTTCTCTATTTAATATGGATTCCAGCAACTTACACATAACACACAAGAGACTTATAGGTCTGTATTGAGAGGGAGATGACTATATATATATATATATATATATATATATATATATATATATATATATATATATATATATATATATATAACGTGTCAACAGGAGAGATTTTGCGTGCGATCATACATCTAAAACAATCGGCACAATAAGTCATTCACTTCCTGTCGAAAGTTTAATCTCAGCTAATATCTACGTTAAAAAATAACACCTACTTATCTACTGAATGAACTTATGCTTAAATAAAGCGATCACTAATTGAAAGCGTATTCAAACATTCTCAAACATATTTCTCACAATAAATTATGTTATATATTAATCACGGTATCATCTGAATCGAGATTAATACTGGGTTTCGACCGTTTGGGTCTCCAGCCTTCTTCAGGTGCTGTCATTTAATGTTTAACCAACCAAAAGGAAATATACTGATCGCATTTCGTTCCGCGGGCTTTGTGAGATCCTTCATTTTACTTGTTTAATCGACATTTTGTCTTCGGTTTGGCACAATGCACCTGATAAAGTCCGAAGAGCAAGACGGCCAAACCGTTGTCGTAATCAAAATGACAAAAACAAAACACAACGAAAATTATAAAGAATTGTTAAGCTATGAGTATTTATTTCCGTTTGAATTTCATAGATAAAGACGGCTATGTTTTATACTTTCAAAAATCTTACATATGGCCAACCTTTAGGACAATCGTAATAACGAAAAATATTTGGTGTTAATCTTAAATAGTAGGTGACTAAACCCTCCGCCCGGAATACGTTTTTACCTGCCCACGCCGGATATGTACAGCTAGTCTAGATACATCACTAAAATGTTCACGCAAAATAACAGAATTCCGTCAAAAATATGATTCCCTATATGTAAATTATTATTATAATTTTCTATGTGTAAATTATTATTATAATTTCCTATATGTAAATTATTATTATAATTCCTTATCTGTAAATTATTATTATTTCCTGTGTAAATTATTATTATAATTCCCCATGTGTAAATTATTATAATAATTTCCTATGTGTAAATTATTATAATAATTTTCTATATATAAATTATTATTATTCCTTATGTGTAAATTATTATTATAATTTCCTATGTGTAAATTATTATTATAATTTCCCATATGTAAATTATTATTATAATTCCCCATGTGTAAATAATTATAATAATTTCCTATGTGTAATTTATTATAATAATTTTCTATATGTAAATTATTATTATTCCTTATGTGTAAATTATTATTATAATTTCCTATGTGTAAATTATTATTATAATTTCCTATGTGTAAATTATTATTATAATTTCCTATGTGTAAATTATTATTATAATTTCCTATGTGTAAATTATTATTATAATTTCCTATGTGTAAATTATTATTATAATTTCCTATATGTAAATTATTATTATTATTCTTTATGTGTAAATTATTATTATTATTCTTTATGTGTAAATTATTATTATAATTTTCTATGTGTAAAATATTATTATAATTCCCTTTGTGTAAATCATTATTATTATAATTTCCCATGTGTAAATTATTTTAATAATTTCCTATGTGTAAATTATTATTATAATTTCTTAAAACATAACGATAAAGTACTATTTAGGCTATTATAGAACTGTACAATTTTTTCTGATACATTTCAGTCTAAAATGGTTTGTTATTTGCTTTTTCGCTTCTCATCATAGGAAATGACGTAAAGGAAGTGCAAATCTATGTATTTATATAAATAAATACACATTTGACTTTATTATAAAGTGCAGGCTTTCATTTTCACTTATCGTTTCATTTTTTAATTTATTTCTTGAAATGATAATTATTTGCAGGCCCTTAACTGCGGGGGCGTGTAGGTCGAGTGGATCGAATTATTATGGGTCGTTTTCTTATCTAGGTGTTGTGGTTCTGCTGCTGATAGCCAGGGATTGTGGAAGGGACTGATGAGTTTTAGGAGCTGTGTTCGAGTCGCGTCAGTTTCCATAGTCCCACTTTTCATGTGCTCCTTTTCATGTGCTCCTTTTCGGGTTTATAGTAGGTGAAAGCAATGTTAACAAAACAGAATCAATTGCGTCAAAATATCGCAGCTTGACTTGCACTCATCAACATGCCGTTATTATTTGTTGTTAGTTTTCGCAGCTTGACATGAACTCATCAACATGCCGTTATTATTTGTTGTTAGTTTTCGCAGCTTGACTTGCACTCATCAACATGCCGTTATTATTTGTTGTTAGTTTTCGCAGCTTGACTTGCACTCATCAACATGCCGTTATTATTCGTTGTTAGTTTTCGCAGCTTGACTTGCACTCATCAACATGCCGTTATTATTTGTTGTTAGTTTTTGCAGCTTGACTTGCACTCATCAACATGCCGTTATTATTTGTTGTTAGTTTTCGCAGCTTGACATGAACTCATCAACATGCCGTTATTATTTGTTGTTAGTTTTCGCAGCTTGACTTGCACTCATCAACATGCCGTTATTATTTGTTGTTAGTTTTCGCAGCTTGACTTGCACTCATCAACATGCCGTTATTATTCGTTGTTAATTTTCGCAGCTTGACTTGCACTCATCAACATGCCGTTATTATTTGTTGTTAGTTTTTGCAGCTTGACTTGCACTCATCAACATGCCGTTATTATTTGTTGTTAGTTTTCGCAGCTTGACATGAACTCATCAACATGCCGTTATTATTTGTTGTTAGTTTTCGCAGCTTGACTTGCACTCATCAACATGCCGTTATTATTTGTTGTTAGTTTTCGCAGCTTGACTTGCACTCATCAACATGCCGTTATTATTTGTTGTTAGTTTTCGCAGCTTGACTTGCACTCATCAACATGCCGTTATTATTTGTTGTTAGTTTTCGCAGCTTGACATGAACTCATCAACATGCCGTTATTATTTGTTGTTAGTTTTCGCAGCTTGACTTGCACTCATCAACATGCCGTTATTATTTGTTGTTAGTTTTCGCAGCTTGACTTGCACTCATCAACATACCGTTATTATTTGTTGTTAGTTTTCGCAGCTTGACTTGCACTCATCAACATGCCGTTATTATTTGTTGTTAGTTTTTGCAGCTTGACTTGCACTCATCAACATGCCGTTATTATTTGTTGTTAGTTTTCGCAGCTTGACATGAACTCATCAACATGCCGTTATTATTTGTTGTTAGTTTTCGCAGCTTGACTTGCACTCATCAACATGCCGTTATTATTTGTTGTTAGTTTTCGCAGCTTGACTTGCACTCATCAACATGCCGTTATTATTTGTTGTTAGTTTTCGCAGCTTGACTTGCACTCATCAACATGCCGTTATTATTTGTTGTTAGTTTTCGCAGCTTGACATGAACTCATCAACATGCCGTTATTATTTGTTGTTAGTTTTCGCAGCTTTACTTGCACTCATCAACATGCCGTTATTATTTCTGGTTAGTTTTCGCAGCTTGACTTGCACTCATCAACATGCCGTTATTATTTGTTGTTAGTTTTCGCAGCTTGACTTGCACTCATCAACATGCCGTTATTATTTGTTGTTAGTTTTCGCAGCTTGACTTGCACTCATCAACATGCCGTTATTATTTGTTGTTAGTTTTCGCAGCTTGACATGAACTCATCAACATGCCGTTATTATTTGTTGTTAGTTTTCGCAGCTTGACTTGCACTCATCAACATGCCGTTATTATTTGTTGTTAGTTTTCGCAGCTTGACATGAACTCATCAACATGCCATTATTATTTGTTGTTAGTTTTCGCAGCTTGACTTGCACTCATCAACATGCCGTTATTATTTGTTGTTAGTTTTCGCAGCTTGACTTGAACTCATCAACATGCCGTTATTATTTGTTGTTAGTTTTCGCAGCTTGACTTGAACTCATCAACATGCCGTTATTATTTGTTGTTAGTTTTCGCAGCTTGACTTGAACTCATCAACATGCCGTTATTATTTGTTGTTAGTTTTAGCAGCTTGACTTGCACTCATCAACATGCCGTTATTATTTGTTGTTAGTTTTCGCAGCTTGACATGAACTCATCAACATGCCATTATTATTTGTTGTTAGTTTTCGCAGCTTGACTTGCACTCATCAACATGCCGTTATTATTTGTTGTTAGTTTTCGCAGCTTGACTTGCACTCATCAACATGCCGTTATTATTTGTTGTTAGTATTCGCAGCTTGACTTGCACTCATCAACATGCCGTTATTATTTGTTGTTAGTTTTCGCAGCTTGACTTGCACTCATCAACATGCCGTTATTATTTGTTGTTAGTTTTCGCAGCTTGACTTGCACTCATCAACATGCCGTTATTATTCGTTGTTAGTTTTCGCAGCTTGACTTGCACTCATCAACATGCCGTTATATTTGTTGTTAGTTTTTGCAGCTTGACTTGCACTCATCAACATGCCGTTATTATTTGTTGTTAGTTTTCGCAGCTTGACTTGCACTCATCAACATGCCGTTATTATTTGTTGTTAGTTTTCGCAGCTTGACTTGCACTCATCAATATGCCGTTATTAGTTGTTGTTAGTTTTCGCAGCTTGACATGAACTCATCAACATGCCGTTATTATTTGTTGTTTGTTTTCGCAGCTTGACTTGCACTCATCAACATGCCGTTATTATTTGTTGTTAGTTTTCGCAGCTTGACTTGCACTCATCAACATGCCGTTATTATTTGTTGTTAGTTTTCGCAGCTTGACTTGCACTCATCAACATGCCGTTATTATTCTGTTGTTAGTTTTCGCAGCTTGACTTGCACTCATCAACATGCCGTTATTATTCGTTGTTAGTTTTCGCAGCTTGACTTGCACTCATAAACATGCCGTTATTATTTGTTGTTAGTTTTCGCAGCTTGACTTGCTCTCATCAACATGCCGTTATTATTTGTTGTTAGTTTTCGCAGCTTGACTTGCACTCATCAACATGCCGTTATTATTTGTTGTTAGTTTTCGCAGCTTGACTTGCACTCATCAACATGCCGTTATTAGTTGTTGTTAGTTTTCGCAGCTTGACTTGCACTCATCAACATGCCGTTATTATTTGTTGTTAGTTTTCGCAGCTTGACTTGCTCTCATCAACATGCCGTTATTATTTGTTGTTAGTTTTCCCAGCTTGACTTGCACTCATCAACATGCCGTTATTATTTGTTGTTAGTTTTCGCAGCTTGACTTGCACTCATCAACATGCCGTTATTAGTTGTTGTTAGTTTTCGCAGCTTGACTTGCACTCATCAATATGCCGTTATTATTTGTTGTTAGTTTTCGCAGCTTGACTTGCACTCATCAACATGCCGTTATTATTTGTTGTTAGTTTTCGCAGCTTGACTTGCACTCATCAACATGCCGTTATTATTTGTTGTTAGTTTTCGCAGCTTGACTTGCACTCATCAATATGCCGTTATTAGTTGTTGTTAGTTTTCGCAGCTTGACTTGCACTCATCAACATGCCGTTATTATTCGTTGTTAGTTTTCGCAGCTTGACTTGCACTCATCAACATGCCGTTATTATTTGTTGTTAGTTTTCGCAGCTTGACTTGCACTCATCAACATGCCGTTATTATTTGTTGTTAGTTTTCGCAGCTTGACTTGCACTCATCAATATGCCGTTATTAGTTGTTGTTAGTTTTCGCAGCTTGACATGAACTCATCAACATGCCGTTATTATTCGTTGTTTGTTTTCGCAGCTTGACTTGCACTCATCAACATGCCGTTATTATTTGTTGTTAGTTTTCGCAGCTTGACTTGCACTCATCAACATGCCGTTATTATTTGTTGTTAGTTTTCGCAGCTTGACTTGAACTCATCAACATGCCGTTATTATTTGTTGTTAGTTTTCGCAGCTTGACTTGCACTCATCAACATGCCATTATTATTTGTTGTTAGTTTTCGCAGCTTGACTTGCACTCATCAACATGCCGTTATTAGTTGTTGTTAGTTTTCGCAGCTTGACTTGCACTCATCAACATGCCGTTATTATTCGTTGTTAGTTTTCGCAGCTTGACTTGCACTCATCAACATGCCGTTATTATTCGTTGGTAGTGTTCGCAGCTTGACTTGCACTCATCAACATGCCGTTATTATTTGTTGTTAGTTTTCGCAGCTTGAATTGCACTCATCAACATGCCGTTATTATTTGTTGTTAGTTTTCGCAGCTTGACTTGAACTCATCAACATGCCGTTATTATTTGTTGTTAGTTTTCGCAGCTTGAATTGCACTCATCAACATGCCGTTATTATTTGTTGTTAGTTTTCGCAGCTTGACTTGCACTCATCAACATGCCGTTATTATTTGTTGTTAGTTTTCGCAGCTTGAATTGCACTCATCAACATGCCGTTATTATTTGTTGTTAGTTTTCGCAGCTTGACTTGCACTCATCAACATGCCGTTATTATTTGTTGTTTGTTTTCGCAGCTTGACTTGCACTCATCAACATGCTGTTATTATTTGTTGTTAGTTTTCGCAGCTTGAATTGCACTCATCAACATGCCGTTATTATTTGTTGTTAGTTTTCGCAGCTTGACTTGCACTCATCAACATGCCGTTATTATTTGTTGTTTGTTTTCGCAGCTTGACTTGAACTCATCAACATGCCGTTATTATTTGTTGTTAGTTTTCGCAGCTTGACTTGCACTCATCAACATGCCGTTATTATTTGTTGTTAGTTTTCGCAGCTTGACTTGCACTCATCAACATGCCGTTATTATTTGTTGTTTGTTTTCGCAGCTTGACTTGAACTCATCAACATGCCGTTATTATTTGTTGTTAGTTTTCGCAGCTTGAATTGCACTCATCTACATGCCGTTATTATTTGTTGTTAGTTTTCGCAGCTTGAATTGCACTCATCAACATGCCGTTATTATTTGTTGTTAGTTTTCGCAGCTTGACTTGCACTCATCAACATGCCGTTATTATTTGTTGTTTGTTTTCGCAGCTTGACTTGAACTCATCAACATGCCGTTATTATTTGTTGTTAGTTTTCGCAGCTTGAATTGCACTCATCAACATGCCGTTATTATTTGTTGTTAGTTTTCGCAGCTTGAATTGCACTCATCAACATGCCGTTATTATTTGTTGTTTGTTTTCGCAGCTTGACTTGCACTCATCAACATGCCGTTATTATTTGTTGTTAGTTTTCGCAGATTGAATTGCACTCATCAACATGCCGTTATTATTTGTTGTTAGTTTTCGCAGATTGAATTGCACTCATCAACATGCCGTTATTATTTGTTGTTAGTTTTCGCAGCTTGACTTGCACTCATCAACATGCCGTTATTATTTGTTGTTAGTTTTCGCAGCTTGACTTGCACTCAACAACATGCCGTTATTATTTGTTGTTTGTTTTCGCAGCTTGACTTGAACTCATCAACATGCTGTTATTATTTGTTGTTAGTTTTCGCAGCTTGACTTGCACTCATCAACATGCCGTTATTATTTGTTGTTTGTTTTCGCAGCTTGACTTGCACTCATCAACATGCCTTTATTATTTGTTGTTTGTTTTCGCAGCTTGACTTGCACTCATCAACATGCCGTTATTATTTGTTGTTAGTTTTCGCAGCTTGAATTGCACTCATCAACATGCCGTTATTATTTGTTGTTAGTTTTCGCAGCTTGAATTGCACTCATCAACATGCCGTTATTATTTGTTGTTAGTTTTCGCAGCTTGAATTGCACTCATCAACATGCCGTTATTATTTGTTGTTAGTTTTCGCAGCTTGACTTGCACTCATCAACATGCCGTTATTATTTGTTGTTTGTTTTCGCAGCTTGACTTGAACTCATCAACATGCCGTTATTATTTGTTGTTAGTTTTCGCAGCTTGAATTGCACTCATCAACATGCCGTTATTATTTGTTGTTAGTTTTCGCAGCTTGACTTGCACTCATCAACATGCCGTTATTATTTGTTGTTTGTTTTCGCAGCTTGACTTGAACTCATCAACATGCCGTTATTATTTGTTGTTAGTTTTCGCAGCTTGAATTGCACTCATCAACATGCCGTTATTATTTGTTGTTAGTTTTCGCAGCTTGAATTGCACTCATCAACATGCCGTTATTATTTGTTGTTTGTTTTCGCAGCTTGACTTGCACTCATCAACATGCCGTTATTATTTGTTGTTTGTTTTCGCAGCTTGACTTGCACTCATCAACATGCCGTTATTATTTGTTGTTAGTTTTCGCAGATTGAATTGCACTCATCAACATGCCGTTATTATTTGTTGTTAGTTTTCGCAGCTTGAATTGCACTCATCAACATGCCGTTATTATTTGTTGTTAGTTTTCGCAGCTTGACTTGCACTCATCAACATGCCGTTATTATTTGTTGTTAGTTTTCGCAGCTTGACTTGCACTCATCAACATGCCGTTATTATTTGTTGTTTGTTTTCGCAGCTTGACTTGAACTCATCAACATGCTGTTATTATTTGTTGTTAGTTTTCGCAGCTTGACTTGCACTCATCAACATGCCGTTATTATTTGTTGTTTGTTTTCGCAGCTTGACTTGCACTCATCAACATGCCGTTATTATTTGTTGTTTGTTTTCGCAGCTTGACTTGCACTCATCAACATGCCGTTATTATTTGTTGTTAGTTTTCGCAGCTTGAATTGCACTCATCAACATGCCGTTATTATTTGTTGTTAGTTTTCGCAGCTTGAATTGCACTCATCAACATGCCGTTATTATTTGTTGTTAGTTTTCGCAGCTTGACTTGCACTCATCAACATGCCGTTATTATTTGTTGTTTGTTTTCGCAGCTTGACTTGAACTCATCAACATGCCGTTATTATTTGTTGTTAGTTTTCGCAGCTTGAATTGCACTCATCAACATGCCGTTATTATTTGTTGTTAGTTTTCGCAGCTTGAATTGCACTCATCAACATGCCGTTATTATTTGTTGTTAGTTTTCGCAGCTTGACTTGCACTCATCAACATGCCGTTATTATTTGTTGTTTGTTTTCGCAGCTTGACTTGAACTCATCAACATGCCGTTATTATTTGTTGTTAGTTTTCGCAGCTTGAATTGCACTCATCAACATGCCGTTATTATTTGTTGTTAGTTTTCGCAGCTTGAATTGCACTCATCAACATGCCGTTATTATTTGTTGTTAGTTTTCGCAGCTTGACTTGCACTCATCAACATGCCGTTATTATTTGTTGTTTGTTTTCGCAGCTTGACTTGAACTCATCAACATGCTGTTATTATTTGTTGTTAGTTTTCGCAGCTTGACTTGCACTCATCAACATGCCGTTATTATTTGTTGTTTGTTTTCGCAGCTTGACTTGCACTCATCAACATGCCGTTATTATTTGTTGTTTGTTTTCGCAGCTTGACTTGCACTCATCAACATGCCGTTATTATTTGTTGTTAGTTTTCGCAGCTTGACTTGCACTCATCAACATGCCGTTATTATTTGTTGTTAGTTTTCGCAGCTTGACTTGCACTCATCAACATGCCGTTATTATTTGTTGTTAGTTTTCGCAGCTTGACTTGCACTCATCAACATGCCTTATTATTTGTTGTTAGTTTTCGCAGCTTGACTTGCACTCATCAACATGCCGTTATTATTCGTTGTTAGTTTTCGCAGCTTGACTTGCACTCATCAACATGCCGTTATTATTTGTTGTTAGTTTTCGCAGCTTGACTTGCACTCATCAACATGCCGTTATTATTTGTTGTTAGTTTTCGCAGCTTGACATGAACTCATCAACATGCCGTTATTATTTGTTGTTAGTTTTCGCAGCTTGACTTGCACTCATCAACATGCCATTATTATTTGTTGTTAGTTTTCGCAGCTTTACTTGCACTCATCAACATGCTGTTATTATTTGTTGTTAGTTTTCGCAGCTTGACTTGCACTCATCAACATGCCGTTATTAGTTGTTGTTTGTTTTCGCAGTTTGACTTGCACTCATCAACATGCCGTTATTATTTGTTGGTAGTTTTCGCAGCTTGACTTGCACTCATCAACATGCCGTTATTAGTTGTTGTTAGTTTTCGCAGCTTGACTTGCACTCATCAAGATGCCGTTATTATTTGTTGTTAGTTTTCGCAGCTTGACTTTAACTCATCAACATGCCGTTATTATTTGTTGTTAGTTTTCGCAGCTTGAATTGCACTCATCAACATGCCGTTATTATTTGTTGTTAGTTTTCGCAGCTTGACTTGCACTCATCAACATGCCGTTATTATTTGTTGTTAGTTTTCGCAGCTTGACTTGCACTCATCAACATGCCGTTATTATTTGTTGTTAGTTTTCGCAGCTTGACATGAACTCATCAACATGCCGTTATTATTTGTTGTTAGTTTTCGCAGCTTGACTTGCACTCATCAACATGCCGTTATTATTCGTTGTTAGTTTTCGCAGCTTGACTTGCACTCATCAACATGCCGTTATTATTTGTTGTTAGTTTTCGCAGCTTGACTTGCACTCATCAACATGCCGTTATTATTTGTTGTTAGTTTTCGCAGCTTGAATTGCACTCATCAACATGCCGTTATTATTTGTTGTTAGTTTTCGCAGCTTGACATGAACTCATCAACATGCCGTTATTATTTGTTGTTAGTTTTTGCAGCTTGACTTGCACTCATCAACATGCCGTTATTATTTGTTGTTAGTTTTCGCAGCTTGAATTGCACTCATCAACATGCCATTATTATTTGTTGTTAGTTTTCGCAGCTTGACTTGCACTCATCAACATGCCATTATTATTTGTTGTTAGTTTTTGCAGCTTGACTTGCACTCATCAACATGCCGTTATTATTTGTTGTTAGTTTTTGCAGCTTGACATGAACTCATCAACATGCCATTATTATTTGTTGTTAGTTTTTGCAGCTTGACTTGCACTCATCAACATGCCGTTATTATTCGTTGTTAGTTTTCGCAGCTTGACTTGCACTCATCAACATGCCGTTATTATTCATTGTAAGTTTCGCAGCTTGACTTGCACTCATCAATATGCCGTTATTATTCATTGTAAGTTTCGCAGCTTGACTTGCACTCATCAACATACCGTTATTATTCGTTGTTAGTTTTCGCAGCTTGACTTGCACTCATCAACATGCCGTTATTATTTGTTGTTAGTTTTCGCAGCTTGATTAGCACTCATCAACATGCCATTATTATTTGTTGTTAGTTTTCGCAGCTTTACTTGCACTCATCAACATGCTGTTATTATTTGTTGTTAGTTTTCGCAGCTTGACTTGCACTCATCAACATGCCGTTATTAGTTGTTGTTTGTTTTCGCAGTTTGACTTGCACTCATCAACATGCCGTTATTATTTGTTGGTAGTTTTCGCAGCTTGACTTGCACTCATCAACATGCCGTTATTAGTTGTTGTTAGTTTTCGCAGCTTGACTTGCACTCATCAAGATGCCGTTATTATTTGTTGTTAGTTTTCGCAGCTTGACTTTAACTCATCAACATGCCGTTATTATTTGTTGTTAGTTTTCGCAGCTTGAATTGCACTCATCAACATGCCGTTATTATTTGTTGTTAGTTTTCGCAGCTTGACTTGCACTCATCAACATGCCGTTATTATTTGTTGTTAGTTTTTGCAGCTTGACTTGAACTCATCAACATGGCGTTATTATTTGTTGTTAGTTTTCGCAGCTTGATTTGCACTCATCAACATGCCATTATTATTTGTTGTTAGTTTTCGCAGCTTGACATAAACTTATCAACATGCCGTTATTATTTGTTGTTAGTTTTCGCAGCTTGACTTGCACTCATCAACATGCCATTATTATTTGTTGTTAGTTTTCGCAGCTTGACTTGCACTCATCAACGTGCCATCATTATTTGTTTATTAGTTTTCGCAGTTTGAAAGAAACTTATCAACATGCCGTTATTATTTGTTGTTAGTTTTCGCAGCTTGACTTGCACTCATCAACATGCCGTTATTATTTGTTGTTAGTTTTCGCAGCTTGACTTGCACTCATCAACATGCCATTATTAGTTGTTGTTAGTTTTCGCAGCTTGACTTGTACTCATCAACATGCCGTTATTATTCGTTGTTAGTTTTCGCAGCTTGACTTGCACTCATCAACATGCCGTTATTATTTGTTGTTAGTTTTCGCAGCTTGACTTGCACTCATCAACATGCCATTATTATTTGTTGTTAGTTTTCGCAGCTTGACATTAACTCATCAACATGCCGTTATTATTTGTTGTTAGTTTTCGCAGCTTGACTTGCACTCATCAACATGCCATTATTATTTGTTGTTAGTTTTCGCAGCTTGATTTGCACTCATCAACATGCCATTATTATTCGTTGTTAGTTTTCGCAGCTTGACATGAACTTATCATATGCCGTTATTATTTCTTGTTAGTTTTCGCAGCTTGACTTGCACTCATCAACATGCCATTAGTATTTGTTGTTAGTTCTCGCAGCTTGATTTGCACTCATCAACATGCCATTATTAGTTGTTGTTAGTTTTCGCAGCTTGACTTGCACTCATTAACATGCCGTTATTATTTGTTGTTAGTTTTCGCACCTTGACTTGCACTCATCAACATGCCATTATTATTTGTTGTTAGTTTTCGCAGCTTAACTTGCACTCATCAACATGCCATTATTGTTTGTTGTTAGTTTTCGCAGCTTGCAAAATGAGCGGCTTCTTCTGTTCTCAGCAGTACTGCTTCAACCCCCCTCACTTGGCGAGATTAATTTTGCTTAACTGCTAATCGAGTCCTTCATTTTTGTTCATCGAATTATTTGGTGGCCTTCAGTAGATTAGATTCCATTACAATATCGCATTCTGTCGGTCGAAGTTCTGATTCTTTTTTTGGATTATCGATTGAAACATTAATCAGTTTTTTGTTAACAATTAACGCTGAACTTTCTTGTGTTCGAGAATGAGGTCAAAGATGACATGAACACACACACACACACACACACACACACTCTCACACACACACACACGCGCATATATATATATATATATATATATATATATATATATATATATATATATATATATATATGTATATATATATTAGTGATGGTATGATGCCAATAAATATTTTTTAAATGTCGTAACATCCGGCCAAAATGATCTAATGTTTATATCATGATTTATGCATGCCAGCTTAGCTGTCAGCCTTTCTATTTAAACTTTAAAGTGTTCAACAATAAAAACCGAGTTTCTTAAAGAAGCTGACATAATTATTACAATAATCATAATATATATATATATATATATATATATATATATATATGACTACTTCATTTAATCACATAAATTGATATACGAAGATAACGAAGATATAATTTTATGCGTCAATTTTCATTATTTACTTCAACAGTACTCAATACATAGGTACAGCTAGGTAGTAAGCTATGAAAATATATATGGCAATTAAGCTACATAGAATATTCCGCATTTCATTCTCGTGGGAATTCGTCATGCGGAATATTCTGTGTAGCTTAATTGCCACATATATTTTCTTAACTTACTACCATATATATATATATATATATATATATATATATATATATATATATATATATATATATATTACAGTATATTTATGGTAGACATAGAAACCTATTTTACTCTTCTGTTTTTAGATGTTCATGTTTCGAAAGCGTTTTCATGTTTTCTTTTTTCTGTCTATCGTAAACCAACATTTACCGGCCACTATATACGTTGTAACTGATTTTGTTATAGAAATCCAAAAATAAATTTAATTAAGTCCCTAACACATAGGGTTTTAATGATTTGTTCGAAGGCAAATCTGGATGACGAAATTATTTTATCACTAAGACCCTTTGCAACCTTGATTATTCATTTAGACCTTGTCAAATTCACCATTAATAAGAAAGTTTCAATTTTTTTACAAATCTAAACGAATCTTAGTCAATATATGTCCTGTTTACCAGCGTTTACTCTCGCTAAGTAATATCAATGACCGATTTGCAAAGGGAATCTCTTTGTTAAACTAATTATTTATTTGTTTCCCCGGTGAGAAGATGTGACACAAGGATCGAAAAGTGGCTTTGAAAAACCAGTACCCGAAAGGAAGAACACTCTGGCCTGAAAAAATGCCTAGGCAACCCCGTCAGTATTAAAAATAAGAGACACCTTAGTCGATTAGCAATAAATAAACCCCTTTTCACGGAGAGAAGGCAAACTCTGGGAAAATACACCTCCTAGAATTGCACAGGATTAGAAATCATATCTCATTCAATAGGGAAAAACATTTTAAGAATGGCCTAAACTGTTGACTTTCGGACCGAAAGAAAACTGATTAGTTATCACTATAGATGTAAACGAGCGCGTATGACCGCGTGTGAAAATATCAGCAGCAACTAAAAGTATTAGCAGCAGCAGCCGTTTGAGCACTGGGCAAATTAGGAAGGTTGTGTCAGAAGAAAAAGAAAAAATAATCCATGTGATCGGAGAGAGAAAAAAAATATGTATCGGACGAGATGGACGTGTGTTCCTGTGATGGCAGTGAGAGACTTTTAAGTTGGTGTCGAGACGGCAGGGTTTTATTAATCTCGTGGCAGATTTCACCACAAACAAGGTACATTGCCACTGTGGTGTAGGGGGCTACTATCAGGAGCAACAACTACTGGGGTACTATGTAGGGATTTGGGCAGCAAGATGTCGGTTCACGTTGCACTTGAACTTCTGCACGTAAGTATAGTTGGGGAAGCAGGGACTTGGAACGGAATTCCAAAGTCTAGCGGTTCTGGGGAAGAAACTATTGTTTATTAAGCTTCATTAATTATTAATTATTAATTATTAATTAATAATTATTAAGCTCTATTATTTTTTAAGCTTTAATGTTTATTAAACTTTATTATTTAGTAAGCTTTATTGTTTATTAAGCTTGTTTTATTATTATGCTTTATTATTTATTAACCTTTATTATTTATTAAGCTTTATTATCTTTACGCCTAATTATTTATTTATTAATTATTAAGCTTTATATATCATTAAGCTTTATAAATTATTTTAATTATTTTAAGCATAATTATTTATAAAGCTTTATTATTTATTAAGCTTTTTTATTTATTAATTATTAAGCTTTATAATTTATCATTATTTAGCTTTATTATTTATTAAGGATTATTATTTATTAAGCTTGATTAATTATTTATTAAACTTTATTTTTTATTAAGCTTTATTAATTAGTAAGCTTAATCATTTATTAATCTTTATTGTTTATTAAGCTTTAATTAATATTAAGCTTTATTAATTATTAAGCTTTGTTAATTAGTAAGCTTTATTAATTATTAAGCTTGATTAATTATTAGGCTTGATTAAATATTAAGCGTTATTATTTATTAAGCTTTATTATTTATTAAGCTATAATTAGTATAAAGCTTTATTAATTATGAAGCTGTATTATTTATTAATCTTTATTATATATTAATTATTATACTTTATTAATTATTAAGCTTTATTAATTATTAAGCTATAGTATTCATTAACTTTTATTATTTATTAAGCTTTATTATTTATGAAGTTTTATATTTATTAAGCAATATTATTTATTAAGCAATATTATTTATTAAGCAATATTATTTATTAAGCAATATTGTTTATTAAGCAATATTATTTATTAAGCAATATTGTTTATTAAGCAATATTATTTATTAAGCAATATTATTTATTAAGCAATATTATTTATTAAGCAATATTATTTATTAAGCAATATTGTTTATTAAGCAATATTATTTATTAAGCAATATTATTTATTAAGCAATATTATTTATTAAGCAATATTGTTTATTAAGCAATATTATTTATTAAGCAATATTATTTATTAAGCAATATTATTTATTAAGCAATATTATTTATTAAGCAATATTGTTTATTAAGCAATATTATTTATTAAGCAATATTATTTATTAAGCAATATTATTTATTAAGCAATATTATTTATTAAGCAATATTATTTATTAAGCAATATTATTTATTAAGCAATATTATTTATTAAGCAATATTATTTATTAAGCAATATTATTTATTAAGCAATATTGTTTATTAAGCAATATTGTTTATTAAGCAATATTATTTATTAAGCAATATTATTTATTAAGCAATATTATTTATTAAGCAATATTGTTTATTAAGCAATATTATTTATTAAGCAATATTGTTTATTAAGCAATATTATTTATTAAGCAATATTATTTATTAAGCAATATTGTTTATTAAGCAATATTATTTATTAAGCAATATTGTTTATTAAGCAATATTATTTATTAAGCAATATTATTTATTAAGCAATATTATTTATTAAGCAATATTGTTTATTAAGCAATATTATTTATTAAGCAATATTATTTATTAAGCAATATTATTTATTAAGCAATATTGTTTATTAAGCAATATTATTTATTAAGCAATATTGTTTATTAAGCAATATTATTTATTAAGCAATATTGTTTATTAAGCAATATTATTTATTAAGCAATATTATTTATTAAGCAATATTGTTTATTAAGCAATATTATTTATTAAGCAATATTGTTTATTAAGCAATATTATTTATTAAGCAATATTATTTATTAAGCAATATTATTTATTAAGCAATATTGTTTATTAAGCAATATTATTTATTAAGCAATATTATTTATTAAGCAATATTATTTATTAAGCAATATTATTTATTAAGCAATATTGTTTATTAAGCAATATTATTTATTAAGCAATATTATTTATTAAGCAATATTATTTATTAAGCAATATTGTTTATTAAGCAATATTATTTATTAAGCAATATTATTTATTAAGCAATATTATTTATTAAGCAATATTATTTATTAAGCAATATTATTTATTAAGCAATATTATTTATTAAGCAATATTGTTTATTAAGCAATATTGTTTATTAAGCTTTATTGTTTATTAAGTTTGTTATATTATTATACTTTTTTATTTATTAAGCTTAATAGTTTATTAAACTTTATTAAATATTAAGGACTAGCGTCACTATTACATTCAAATTATTTTATTCTTACTATAATAAAAACTTTACCTTATATGACTGAAACGCTTAGACTTTTTTTTTATAAGCACCAAACAATTTGAGATCAAACAACTCTATAACAAGTCAGAAATACATTTCCTGTGTGGTCGAGGGAAGGAGAGGGACGCGAGATCAATCAATGGATCTTAAATATATACATATATTTTTTATTATATTTTCACCCCAAACAAGGCACATTGCCACTGTGGTGTAGGGGGCTACTATCAGGAGTAACAACTACTAGGGTACTATGTAGGGATTTGGGCAGCAAGATGTCGCTTCACGTTGCACTTGAACTTCTGCACGTCAGTACAGTTGGGGAAGCAGGGACCTGGAATGGAATTCCAAAGTCTAGCAGTTCTGGGGAAGAAACTACTGGAGTAGAAAGATCTTTTACATATAGGGATCTCTAGTGTGGGGGTGGGATTTAGCAGCCTGTCGGTTTTTCGAGGGTGTTTACGTCGTGGGGGCACAAGTGCTTTTTTTTTTTTAATTTTTTTTTTTTTTTTTATTACATTTTCACCCCAAACAAGGCACATTGCCACTTTGGTGTAGGGGGCTACTATCAGGGGAAACATCTACTGGGGTACTATGTAGGGATTAGGGCAGCGAGATGTTGGTTCACGTTGCACTTGAACTTATGCATGTCAGTACAGTTGGGGAAGCAGTGACCTGGAATGGAATTCCAAAGTCTAGCAGTTCTGGGGAAGAAACTACTGGAGTAGAAAGATCTTTTACATATAGGGATCTCTACAGTGTGGGGGTGGGATTTTGCAGCTTGTCGGGTCTGTCGAGGGTGTTCACGTCGTGGGGGCACAAGTGCTTGCAGTTCTTCAGAGCATTCACCATTATAATACTTGTAGAACAGGCAGAGGGATGCAACGTTTCGACGATGGGACAGAGGCTGAAGTTTAGATGCCAGTTTAGGGCCTATCAGATTTGCGACTCTCTTTTGAACCCTGTCAAGGAGCGAGAGACTAGTAGCCGATGCACCGGCCCAAATATGACAGCAATACTCCATACATGGGCGAATAGTGGCCTTATAGAGAAGTTTTCCAGCGCGGTAGAGAGAGCCCACCTTCCTTGCAGCGGCCCTGGCAATGCCCTCGATGTAATTGTTCCAACTCATGTTTCCTGTGAACGTTAGGCCAAGGAGCTTGAGAGATGTACTCTCAGATAAAGAGCCGTTGGCCATTGCTATAGGTGGTACAACAGGCTTAGATGCCAGTTCAGGGCCTATCAGATTGGCGACTCTCTTTTGAACCTTGTCTAGGTGCGAGAGACTAGTAGCAGATGCACCAGCCCAAATGTGACAGCAATTCTCCATACATGGGCGAATGATGGCCTTATAGAGGTGCAGGATACTTTCGGGTGTTAGTAGATTTCGAGCACGGTAAAAAAACCTACCTTCTTCGCAGCGGCCCTGGCATTGCCTTCAATGTAATTGTACCACTTCATGCAGTTTGAAAGATGTACTCTCAGATAAAGAGTCACCGGTCATTGCTATTGGTGGCAGAGAAGGTTTCTTGTAATTATTGAAGGAAACCAGTTTAGTTTTGGCGGCATTGAATGTGACCATCCATTTTCGTCCCCATTCCACTATGGATCGGAGGTCATCCTCTAGAGTCTCTGCCATTTCTTTAGATATGTGTTCATGTGTTTTCCTGTCGTGCCTGTTATAGAGTGTGGTGTCATCAGCATATATACCCATCTCAGAGGCAATTTTGTCGGGGAGGTCATTTATGAATATCAGGAACAGTAGAGGTCCAAGGATAGACCCCTGGGGCACTCCCGCATTTATATCATATTGTTTAGATGTACGACCGTCGAGGACAACCTGGATTTTTCTCTTATCTAAGAAGGATTTAATTATGTTAAGTATTCTACAAGTGATACCGTACGATCTAATTTTCCTGAGAAGACCCTCATGCCATACCCTGTCAAAAGCCTTAGTTATATCTAGAGCTACCACTCTGTCCTCCCCCGCTTTGTCCAGTGAATGGTATATATGTTCAGAGATTACAGTAACGATGTCTGCTGTGGAACGGGCTTGTCTAAATCCATATTGTTGGTCGGTCAGAAGTTCAGCATCTGTAAGGTGATGGACTAGAGCATAGTTAATTAAGGTCTCAAATATGTTGGCAAAAAGTGGGAGGAGGCTAATGGGGCGATAATTTAATGGGTCAGTTCTTTCGCCAGAATTCTGGAATACTGGTACAACAGAAGCAGTTTTCCAACAGCCCGGAAAGCAAGATTCATTAAGTCATTTGTTGTAGAGTTTGGAGAGAACTGGAGCTACTTCCTCTGAGCACTTTTTTAATAGCACAGCTGGGATGAGGTCGGGGCCACATGCTTTTTCAGTGTAAAGGTTTT
Source organism: Euprymna scolopes (assembly GCF_053919585.1). Classification (NCBI taxonomy): domain Eukaryota; kingdom Metazoa; phylum Mollusca; class Cephalopoda; order Sepiida; family Sepiolidae; genus Euprymna; species Euprymna scolopes. The sequence continues at coordinate 3,284,215 of NC_136483.1, forward strand.
TTATGAGAACATGCACCTGAGCCGGGGTGATTTTCAGATCGTCAAGCGTGGCGTCTGTCCGCATAGGAAATTACGTAAGGGGTGGTTTAGGGGGTCCAGTGTGGAGTTCGAGGCAAACCGACTGGCAAGCATGTTAGCCTTCTCGGTTGCTGAGTAAACAACCTCGTGATTGTTGGTTAGCGGAGAAATTGTTGATTGCCCATTATTTACTACACTATTGTAGATTTTCCAGAAGTCAGGATTTCCTAATTTTTGTGCTTCGATGCGTTTTTTAGTGGTTTCTGTAAATTCTCTGTTAGCTTTCGCTATTTCTTTCTTAACGTTACTTCTAGCTTCTATGTATGTCTTTTTGAACTGGACTTATGTCGGTTAAATATCGGTATGCATGCTGCCATTGAGCAATGGCAGTTGCACATGTCGAAATAAACCATTGAGGAGAACCATTCAGTGGTCTCATTTGCGCACTGTTCAACAGGAAAAGAAAAATAGTTCCCCATGGGGCGTCTCTGATAAGATGGCTGATGGCTTCCCAGTCAGCCTTTTTATAATATCTCGTTTTTTTGAGCACTGGCTCTTCAGTTTTGGGTCTAGAATTTAGGACGATTTCACCCATTATCACTGCATGATCAGCGTTCCCAAGTGGGCTGTCGGCATTTGTTATACAATCATCGGGAACTGTGGTTAAAAACAGATCTAGAAGTGATGCATGTTATTCTTCCTGATCAGGAAAACGGGTTGGAAACGTAACAATTTGTGATAGGGAATGAGATATAGAGAAGCTATGAGTTCTGCTGCCCGCTGCATCCGTGTAAGTAAAGTCACCAAATACATATACTTGTGCGCTAGTGTCGAGGGAGAGTGCTGTGTCTATGATGTCAGAGACTTTGTTTTTTATGGTGCAGTCCTGGGTCGAGGGAGAGCGGTAGAGAAAATAAAAGTAGCTAATATTGTGTTGCATGTTTAGTCTAAAGCATATAAAGGCTTGATCATCTTTTTGTTTCAAAAGTCAAGGGAAGCGTATTACGAATGTAAACTCCAAGTCCGTGCATGTGTCGTTTAGAGTCCTTCTAGCAGAGTGGGAGATATCCAGGCATGTTAAAGTAGTTAAAGGGGATGGAAGAGTGTAGGATATCCGGGGTATTTGTTAGGAGAAATGCTTCAACATCAGCTAAATTATTTCTAAGCCCACCGATATTTGTGAATGCAAGCCTGAAGGGTGGAGGCAAGTTAGATTTGTTTGACCCTAAGCCTGGTTTAAGCTTATTTTTAGATTGTACTGTCGTCATAGTTTTTAAAGAGTTTCAGTTTAGGTAAGGGGGAGCTGAACAAGAGGTTATGCAGAGCATCAAACATGCATCACAAGTAGACCATCAGCTGACCTTTCTTCAATTAGGATTGTGGCCTCAGGAAAGGCCTACGTGGATGAATGCAGGGTCCCTTTCCATGCGCGACATGGCACTACAAACATCTTGATATTTTACAACTGTTGATGGAGCACCAAAGAGTTAGAGTACCTGTACTACCAGTCGGAAACAGCAGCCAGGAACTGTCAATCCGGTACCCTCAACCCATCAGAGGAAGGTCAACCCAATCTAATTGCTCAGGCATATATGGTACTCAAACACTTTCAAGTGCCCAGTTTTGGGGTGGGGTGTGTCGGGAGTGGGGAAAACGGCATTCATTGCCCTAGACAAGAAACAAGATCTACCACTGAGTGTTTCTGTCGAATTACTGTGATAATGTCTCTGCGCCTGACTAATAGGCAAAGAAGGAATATTGAATCCAGGCGATAGACAGAGCCTATCTACTCCTTAAGCAATTTAGGTTTGCAAACCGGTAATTTGTTTGAGTCACCAGCTCTAGGAAGGTTGTCATCCAAAACTGAAGAGGCCTCCCTCCCCTTTGGTTTAGTTTCAGAGTTGTCCGTCTTGTAGACGGAGGATCTGGGAAGATCTACTGGGTCCGTCAGCACTGAGAGGGTTTGCTCCGCGCCTCGGTTCAGGTATTTCTGCGACCCCACGTGGTTAGTTAATGTTACTGGGTTAGTTTGTAGAGGTTATACATCTGCTGAATAGTTACACTCCTCAAAGTGATTTAGGGACATTGCTATTTCATTGTTACTAGATAAAGGGGGTGAGTAGAGCTTACGCAGTGTAAGCAACTAAGATTGTTAGAAAGGACAAAAGAATTGCGATGGAGGGAGATTAATGTCTACCAAAAACTTGTGAAAACATAGTGTGCACCCTTTCCTTCCGTTTGTATTTTCTATGGCATTCTAGGAAAATTATATTCTAAAGTTTTCTGACTGCTAGATTTGTTTGGAGCCCTGACGAGACACGAAAATATTGAAATGTTGATCGAATGGAACCCTTTATTTAATTTCGATTCGTCAACCATGAATGTTTACAATGTTTATAGAACTTTATTATTACTAAAAGGCAGTTAACTAGCCTTTATGATAGTTCACGACTTTCGCCCGTTCGAACACTCTGGATTATTTAATGTTTTTTTTTTGGGGGGGGGTTACAAGGTAGTCACCACTTACCAAGGCCCGGAAGCCACTCGGGGATAAGGGTTATTTGTGCTCAAATTGTACGTTTATTCTCATGGCAATTGTTTCATACCCTAGAGGTAAAGGCGTAGCAAATAGAATCGAAAGTGGCATTGTGGCTGGGTTCGAATCACCCGACCAGCAGGAAGTGTCACCTCTTACACTGATGATTGCTTAAGCATGAAACACTAGTGTTTGTAGGTATAAAAGAATAATTATTATTGAATTATATATATCTATAAAAGTGAGAATGTGCCTGTGAGGACAATTCTCACCCTATATACTCCACGAATTCTTCATTCACGGGCATAAAATTTGGTATATAGGGTATTCAGACACACGGAAAACATTTTAATCGGGATTCCTTCCGAAAAAAAGGGCTGCTAAGGGATCACACTTGAAAAATTATACGTGAGGATTTTTATCCGTTTCTAAACTGTTTCACGACGGTGTACGCACGAATCTTTCACATGACAGCTTCCTAATGTTAAGAATAAGTAGTTTTGAAAACACTTGTTGACGAACGTGTCAAGTGGGCCTAATGGTTATTGTACTTGACCTAATGCCTTTACATTTTGGATTTGATCAGGTCGAATATTATTTAATATTTTTATGAGTATTTTACGACCGGACAATGCCGGCCGGCCCGGCTAGTATATATATAATTTGGGGGAAGTCGGAAATTGCATCTGCTGAAACGTTGTGCGAGTAACACTCAAGATGAGAACAGTAGTCCGAATAATCCAAATAATCCAAATTAAGAATCCCCATCTCAAATATTCAGATGAGTAATATTTTGTTCACGTGTGTCAGAATCGTGAATAATCGGTAAAAGAAATCACGTTTTTTTTAATCGTTTGCGTTTATTTCCACATATTTTCGTTCGTCCCATTTAATTCTTATTGAATCACGTAATCTATAAAAAGTCAATAGTTCAGATTCCATTTAGAAAGCAATAGAAAAGTTCATTTGTTTTGTTTTTATCTGATCTGACCCAGATAAAACAATATGGAGTCACATTTATTTGTGGATTTCATATTAATCACACTAATCTGCCGACTAAAATAACTGATCTCTGCTCAATTATCTTTTGGGATGAGGTGGGGTGATAAATATGTAGCCATAATATTCCATTTTTATTCTCTCATAAATTATATAATAAAGTACACATTGATGTTGTAATATTGTTACATTTCTGCTCATTTTTGCATTAAATACGAATTTATTTTAATCAATATTACTCATTAACGTGCATCGAAGGGATACCATAACATATAGTTCGTTGCACCTTATCATAATACAGGTCCATACAAAATTTTGGCCACATCGCCATAGTAGTTTCTGTAATAAAAAGTAATACACAGAGAAACTAAAAGAAATATATGTATATATATATATATATATATATATATATATATATATATATATATATATATATATATATGATGAAACGCGGATTATTTAGTGTAGCTTAATCGCCATATACATTTTATAACTTATGAACTAGCTCTACCTACGTATTGAGCACTTTTGAAGTAAATACTTAAAGTTTACGCATAAATCTATACTTTCGTATATAAATTTTATGTGAGTAAATTAAGTAGTTATATATATATATATATATATATATATATATATATATATATATATATATATATATATATACACCATATATACCATGTTCCTACCAACTCGGTTTGCTTACACAATGTATAGACACACACACACACACACACACACACACACACACACACACACATATATGTACATACAGATGTATATATATGTACGTGTATGTACTTATGTAGCATATATATATATATATATATATATAAACAAACATGTCCAGCTGCCATCAATCGAAATAAATGGAACACATATATCAAATCCATTGCCAAAGTCGCTGGAAAAATCATGGGATCCTTCTACCGCTCCAGTATATATCTTACTAATGATGCCATTCTCTACCTATATAAAAGCCAGGTTCGGCCACCGATGGAGTACTGTTGCCACATCTGGGCAGGTGCTGCTAGAAGCAGCTTATCCTGCCTTGACAAAGTTCAAAATAGACTTTGTAGCTTAGTGGGGATGCCCTTTTTCTTCCCTGCAACCTCTTTCCCACAGAAGAGACGTAACGGGCCTGACACTGCTTTATCGTTATTTTCATGGCAGGTGCTCATTTGAACTTCAGTCTATGTCCCCCCCCCCCTCGCCAGACTTTCACGAAATACACTCGTCTAGCTAGAACCACTATCAACAATTTCCCACACTCTTTATCTACACCCAAACGTAGAGTCCATGAACAGGGCTTCTTTCTTAGAACTGCTCGCCTGTGGAACTCTATTCCGTTTGCCTGCTTTCCAGCTGACTACAATCTGATTGTCTTCAAGTTGAATGTGAACAAGTTCTTATTGAATCGTCCCCCTAAGTAATCCAAGTTACAAAATTCTCACTAATGTTTACTATGCTAAAATCACAATGACTAATGTATACCCATTATCCCTTATCCTCGAGTGACCTCTGGGCCTTGATAAGTGGTGACCTCCATGTAAAAAAAAAAAACAAATCTAAACAGATTCGAACAGGAATTGAACACTTGTAAAATATATTTTCATTCGTAATCGAGCATTTGATTGATTATACTTTTAATAATCAGTTAGAAAAATACAATTCTCCTATGACTACGTCGCTCCAAGTGTCCTGTTTATTAAAAACTGCTTTGGATTGGAGTTGCTGGTCAGTGTTTGAGCAGACGGATTATTAAGTCTGTAACAAATTGTTTCCCGTCTGTTTGGTTTTTGGTACAAAATCTGCATTTCCCCTGGTCACGAAGAATAGTTCGCTCTACACCACACAAAGCAATGTTATTCATGAATTCAATTGCTAGTGCGCTACTCGTAATGTAGGTCAAAACTCCTTAAATTTGGAGATTCGCATTAACGAGCATATTCCAGCAGAAATTAAACTGGGCAAGCCACGTCGTTCTCGTCCCGCTTCAATCTTGGAATCTACCATTGGCCAACACCTAATCGAAACTCCAGTTTGTGCTAATCGATATAAAATAGCTTGTTTTAGAATCTTACGCTGTGTTGACTCTCAAAATCATTTAAAGGTTTTGGAGTCAATCTCGATTATTTCATGTCAACAGAAAGAATTTATAAAATAATTGTTCAGAGAAATATTTTAATCATTCCCATACCCACTTTATCTGACTTGTACATACAGTTCATATAATTGTATATATGTTATTTTACATGAATACATACATTTCATATACTGGCATATATGTTATTTTACATTTTACATGAATGCATACATTTCATATAATTGTATGTATGTTATTTTACATGAATACATACATTTCATATACTGGCATATATGTTATTTTACATTTTACATGAATGCATACATTTCATATAATTGTATGTATGTTATTTTACATGAATACATACATTTCATATACTGGCATATATGTTATTTTACATTTTACATGAATGCATACATTTCATATAATTGTATGTATGTTATTTTACATGAATACATACATTTCATATACTGGCATATATGTTATTTTACATTTTACATGAATGCATACATTTCATATAATTGTATGTATGTTATTTTACATGAATACATACATTTCATATACTGGCATATATGTTATTTTACATGAATACATAGATTTCATATAATTGTATGTATGTTATTTTACCATATTTTAAATGCTCTAACACTGATTCTAAATCTTAGACTTAAAATGGTCTATATTACGTGAAGTCATATTATTACTTAATAAGCTGCAAGATGCGGTCCAAAATTGTCTTCACCGATCCAAATATGTACTTTATTGTCTCAGTTCAGATTAAACAGATTGAAGTTCAGAATGCTTTTATTGGAAGTTTAATTGTGGTTGTAGAATATTAAGAAAACTTGGAGGGGAAAATGTCATCTATAGTTTTACCATAGGTACAATGCAATGAATTGCATCTGATGATATAGGTTGGAGATTGATATGCAGGATGTGAGGGGTGGTGTAATCTGGTTTATCATTGTCAAGGAATTATATCTAAAAGATGATTAGGAAAAGATAATCATAGGCAAATATTATTTATCATTCACATCTCTATCGCCACTCTGAAATCGACAAACCCATCTCCTAATTGTGCTGACATCAACTGCATCGGCTTCGTAAACATTCAACAGACGTTGGTAAATGTTGATCGGTTCAATTTTTTGCATGGAAGAATTCAATAATGCAATAATTCAATAATGCTTTTGACGGACGTCCATGGCAGCGGTAGCTTTCTCAGAGTCTTACACCGCCAATATCTGCAACAGAGATATGGGCATCTCAAGTTATGAATAAATATGTCCAATTATCACAGCGATGCAATTTGCAATCCTCTCTTATTGATACGTAGGATTAAAAAAAGGAGCCATTACTTATTGAGCGTTTATTAGTTCTTAATTGCTTTCATTCTTGTGGCAAATGTTGATCGGTTCAATTTTGCTGGCCAGGAGTTAGAGGCTTAGGATCTAGTATAAATTGTTTTTGTTGGGATATGATAGAAAATGCGGTGTAATAAATCTATTTAAAGAGGTTTTATTGAAATTGAAGGTAACGGACCTTTTGTTTTTCTCAATCCGGGTGATTAAGTGAAAAGTGTAATTATAAACTACGAGGAGTGAATATACTGAAAGCACCAGAGAAATGCATTGATGCGCAGAAATTAGGAACTCGTGATTTCTGTAAAATCTACAATAGTGTGGTAAATAATGGACAATCAACAATAGCCCCACTATCCAACAATCATAAGGTTGTTTGCAACTGAAAAAGTTAACATGCTTGCACACCAGTTTGCCTCAAACTCTACTTTGGACCCAGCGAGCAATTCCCTTCCTGATTTTCCTCTGCAAACAGAAACCACACTAGATGATCTGAAGATCACCCCATCTCAAGTACATGATATCATAAAAAAACCTATACACCTCAAAAGCATGTGGACCTGATCTAATCCCGGCTGTGCTATTAAAAACACGCTCCGATGAGGTAGCTCTAGTTCTCTCTGAACTCGTTAACTAATACCTTAACGAATCTTGCTTTCCTGGCTGCTGGAAAACTGCTTCTGTGGTACCAGTTTACAAAACTCTGGCGAAAGAACTGACCCATTAAATTATCGCCTCCTCCCTCTTTTCATCAAAATATTTGAGTCCTTCATTAATCAAACTCTAGTCCACCACCTTTCAGCTGCTAAACGTCTGTCTGACCACCAATATGGATTTAGGCAAGCCTGTTCTCATGCAGATATTCTAATTGTAATCTCTGAAAGTTTATACCAAGCACTGGATAAGGCATGGGAGGGGAGGGTGGTAGCCCTATATATATATTTTGAAACCGTATGGCACCATGGTCTTCTCATGAAAATAAAATCCTATCGTATTACTGGACGAATGCTTAGCATAATTAAATCCTTAAATTAGAGAAGAATCCAGGTTGTCCTCGATGGACGTACACTCCAAAAATTATATATAAACGCAGTTGTACCTCAGCGAGCGATCCTTGGACCTTTGTTGTTTCTGATATTCATAATTTACCTGATAAAATTGTCTCTGATATTAGTTATATTTGCCGACGACACCAGGCTCTATAGCAGGCACGTGGGTAAAACTAATGAGCACATATCATAGGTAATGGCCAAACCCCCTAGAGGAAAGCCTTCAGTCTGTAGTGGAATGGGGCCAAAAATGGATGGTAACGTTCAACGCTGTCAAGACAAAAGTCGTTTCCTTTAATAATTACATGAAACCTTATCAACCACCAATAGCTATGGCTAAAGATATATTACCTGAAAGTACTTCGTTCAAGCTCCTTGGCTTAACGTTCACAGTTGGGGTTGGAATAGATACGTCGAGATCGTAGCCAAGGCTGCTGCGAAGAAGGTGGGCTCTCTCTACCGTGCTAGAAAGTTACTTACGCCTGAAAGTATCCTGTACCTCTACAAAGCCACCATTCGCCCATGTATGGGGTACTGCTGTTACATTTGGGCTGGTGCATTTTCTACTAGTCTCTCGGTCTTGGACAGGGTCCAAAAGAGAGTCGCCAACCTGGTAGGTCCCAAACTGTCATGTAAGCTTCATTCCCTGTCGCATCAACAAAATGTTGCATCCCTCTGCCTGTTTTACAAGTATTTTAATAGTGGATGCTCTGACGAACTACAAGCCCTTGTACCCCCTCAACAAAAAATACCCCCGACAAACCCGACAAGCAGCGAAGTCCCACCCCTACACAGTAGAGATCCCTAGATGTAGGAAGGCTTTCTACTCTAATAGCTCTTCCGGTTTCCTGCTTCCCCAACTGTACTGACATGCAGAAGTTCAAGTGTAATGTGAACAAACATCTTGCTACTCAACTCCCTACATAGTACCTCTGCAACTTAGGTCCCTGATAGTAGCCCCCTACATAAAAGTGGCAATGTGCCTTGTTTGGAGTGAAATTGTAATTAATAAAAGAAAAAGACTATTTCGAAGAGGCTGGTAATGAAATTGTAATTTGAATTCTTTTAATTGAGAATTTCTCAGATTTGTATCAGTCTGACTTGTAGCTACAAAAATATGCAACATCATATGTCCTAATAATACTTGAGTCGTTCGAAAATTAAGGCCTCCTATTTTTTAACTAAAGAATTAAAACGTTGAAGAGCTACGGAGACGTGAGTGATACCATTAAAACGAGCAACATTTCTATGCACTCACCATCATTCTCAATGCACTTGGTCAACTGCTTTTGCAGTCTCGGGCGTAAAAGTCCGGAGTGCACTTTATCATTCACATCTCTATCGCCACTCTGAAATCGACAAACTCATCTCCTAAGTGTGCTGACATTAACGTTCAACAGACGTTCAACAGACGTTGGTAAATGTTGATCAGTTTAATTTTTTGCATGGAAGAATTCAATAATGCAATAATTCAATAATGCTTTTGACGCACGTCCATGGCAGCGGTAGCTTTCTCAGGGTTTTACACCGCCAATGTCTGCAGCAGAGATATGGGCATTTCAAATTATGAATAAATAAGTCCAATTATCACAGCGATGCAATTTGCAATCCTCTCTTATTGGTACGTGGGATTAAAAAATGGAGCCATTACTTATAGAATGTCCTTCGTATTAGAAGGATTTAGTATGTCTTATTTCAAATTTAAGAAGCGTTAAAGTGTTTTGTATACACAACAAAAAAACAAAAAATATTTAATCATATTGGCTATATCAATAGATAGTTTTTCGTTGATAGTTTCTGTCAGTTCTGTTCTGGTTTTCTTTATATTTACAAATAAGGTTCTTATTGAGATAAATGTAATTAAAAAGAAAATAAGAAAGAAGGAAAATGTGTCGAGGGTTGGCATTTCATAGTTCCATCTGTTCTAGCTGTTATTCAATCGATTAACAAATTTAATCGATCTCTCATCTTTACTATTATAATATTAATATATAAGAACTTTGTGTGTGTCTGTGTGTGAGAGTTCCTTCCCTATGGACTCGAAAACAGCAGAGTCGATTTTTATGAAATTTCACACGAATGTAGTTTATGTACCTGACAGCGTTCTTAGATAGGTTTTGTATCGAATTGTCTTTGATGAGTTTCGATAATCGATAATTAATAATCTAATGGAAGAAGGACCAGACGATTTTGACTAAACCTTAGACTAACACCTTAGACAGCCTAACGTCACAAGTCGATTTGCGAAGTTTTATTACCACACAAGCCGAAAGGCCCAACATATAAAATCAACAGTAGGTTCACTGATATGAAAACGGCGTGTTTCTGTTTAAAGCTAGTATAAACTACAACATAGAAACCTTAATTAACTTAATTTTAAATTATACTAGCGGGGAGGAACCCGGCTTTACCAGATACGCTTAAATATGATATTTTAATTTATCAAGATTTTGTATATATTTCTATAGAATCGTGATTTAAAAAGTAAAAAAAGTATTTGAGTGGCATCAGCTCGAATCGAAACCAAAAGCAAAACTGTCGCATTCAAAGCTAGTGACGTTACCACAGTATCAATGTGACACGCATAAAAGTTCATTAAAAATTAAAAATAAACTAAGATCAATGTATAAAATGTACAATGGTTTTTTCAATTTGGACTATTTTTGATCCATTTTTAAAAACTATTTTAATCCCTTAAAAACTATTTTTACCAGTTAAAACCCCATAAAAAATCCAATTATTTGATGCCCCTAGCGCCGCTCTTCAACTTTTAGTTTCAGTGGAGATGTAGTTTGAAAATTTCGAGACAGACAGACGGACAGGCAGACAGCCTTTTATATATTAGATTTTATGTAACTTTGAATGTTATAAGTGAAATAACAAACTTAGTTTGTAACCTGGGATACCGTCTTTAAACTTATTATGGTGAAGTGCAGGCAATACTATTGATTTTTGAACACGAGATCCTAAAAAATATTTATTCGATTTTATTATCTGGTTGTAGACTAATTTCAGTCTGATGAACATGATAGGTTGTATTAGTAACGCAATGCAACTTAAACATTAATAAAATCCGACATGTTTCACAGCTAAGTTACTTCCCTTAAAACTTATTTACAAAACAAAATAAAAGCTAAGAAGAATATGCGTACGCACGTGTGCATAAAATAATTACCTAAGTGAAATGCATAATGATAAAAGTATTACTGGTAAATATTATAACAATAATTTTAAAAGAAAAAACATTAATACTGACCTGCATCAAAAAATAAAATTAGTACCCTACCAACCACCATGTCTTCCAAGATGCTATGACTGGCTTCCAGCATAAAAAAAAACATCATGAGAAGAAAAAATACGGCGGAAAGAACGCTTGTATGCTGTTGGTTCGGTGTCACTTTCGTGTGTGTAACCTCCTCCAAAAACCTTGTCTACAAAAAATGCTTTTTATTTTTGTGGTTAAAAAAAAAACTATTCAGTGAATTTATTTAATGCTTTTTTTTGTTTTATTATCGTGTTTAATAATTCTTAAACATGGAACAATTAGCAGTGTTTACAAAAACGATACAATTAGCACTGGCGGCTCAACAAATACAGATGGAATTTTTACAAAAAGAACAGTTAAAACAAAATGAAGTATTAAAAATAATATTAATGAAACAAAAAGAAAAAAGGATTGTCTGTTCACTCCGGAAGAAATTGCAAATTCGCTGACAGAAACCAACTAATGGCTTCACGTTTCCAGCATATTATTGTAGATACGAAAATATTTTTTTCCAAACGATGTTAGGCCTGGTCGGATGAAGAAAAAATTATTTTACTGTTGCAAAAACTGGGTTCCCATGAAAATACCAAGTATACCAATTTTATACTCCCAAGGAAATCCGAAGATATTTCTTTTAAAGAGACTATAGAAATTTTATCGAACATTTTCGGGGAGCGGGATAGCTTATTTTATACTCGCTATACGTGTTTAAATATTTTGAAACAAGATGATGAAGACTTTATCGCCTATGCTGGGAGAGTAAGTACCCAATGCGAGTTATTTACGTTGAAAGACCTAAAAGAGGACGTGTTTAAATGCTGGATATTTGTGCAAGGGTTAACATCCTCGAACGATAGAGAGATTCGTTCTAGGATATTATCCATTATGAACCAAGACATAGAAATAACCTTACAGAAAGTTACTGAGGAATGCCAGAAACTGTTAAGTTTAAAACAGGATAATACTAGTATAGAAGAGAAAAATGTTGACAAAATACAAAAGGTAAAGCAAGGTGACCACTATGTAAAAAAATACTGTAAGACGTGTGGAGGAAAGAATCACTTCACAAAAGAGAGCTACTTCAAAAGCAAAATATGCTATAAGTGCGGGCGTAAAGGACACAGATCAACAGTATGCAAAAAGGAGAAATACTGTAAGTCTGAAATAAAGGCCATTGGTTCTAAAAAAAGAGTTCATGTAATGGCCGGAAAGTAAACTGTCTTTTGGATACTGGAAGTGACATATCCTTAATTGATGACAGAACATGGAAGAAAATTGGTTCTCCAAAACTGCAAAACCCAAAGAAAATTGCCAGAGGAATGTCTGGAAATAGATTAAAATTTAAGGGTGAATGTTATACTAATGTGACCCGGAATGAAAAGACGTTAAAAACTAGAATGTATGTGATACCTGGAAAAAATTCTAATCTATTCGGTATAGATTTGATGATACTTTTCAATTTATGGAAGAAACCAATAAACTCATTTTGCAAAAGAGTAAATGTGACAGGAGCTGAAAGTTCCAAACTGCCAGGAACATTTGTTGGGAATTTGAAGAAGGATTTTAAAAATGTATTTTCTGAAGGTCTGGGTTGCTGCACTAAAATGGAAGTGAAATTTGAACTGAAGATGAAGCGAAACCGGTGTTTAAACCCAAAAGAAAGGTTCCGTATTTGGCATTAGAAACAATCAAGAAAGAATTAAATAGACTCAAAGAAATCGGATAATAAAAAAGTGGATTACTCTGATTATTTTTTATGTGAAAAAGAAAAATAAAAAAATCAGGGTATGTGGAGATTTTTCGACGGGACTTAATGATTGCTTTAAGGATCATAACAATCCACTCCCTACCCCTGATAAACTATTTTCTAAGTTAAATGGAGGAAAGATTTTCACAAAAATTGACTTATCAGAAGCATACTTGTAGGTCAAAGTCCACAAAGATTTTTCTAAATACCTGACAATGAATACTCATAAAGGATTATTTTCCCTAAAACGATTGCCGTTTGGGTTGAAAGTAGCACCAAATTTGTTCCAACAAATTATGGATGCCATGTTAGCAGGCTTGGATTTTGCAATGGCTTATTTAGACGACGGCAAGATTGAATATTTGGGACAAAGAATTGATTGGAAAAGTAGAAGACCTAACCCAAATAGGACAGAAGCAATTAGAGACATGCCTAGACCAGACAATGTAATGAAATGACAGTCATTCTTGGATCTAGCAAACTACTATAATTCTTATATCCCAAATATGCACGAACTAAGAGCACCATTAAATGAATTATTGAAGAAGAATAAAAAAAATGGCTCTGGAGAAAAGAATGGAAGGCAGCATTCCAAAAAATTAAAAGATGGTTATCGGATTTAGCGTTAGCACATTACGATTTGAAAAAAGGATTTAATTGTAGCGGCAGATGGTTTAGGAGCGGTGCTTCTACACAGAATGGAAGATGGATTTACTAAATCAATTTCTCACGCCTCGAGGGTTTTATTACCCGATGAAAGAAAGTACAGTCAGATCAAAAAAGAGGATCTGGCGATTGTGTATGCCGTGAGAAAGTTTCATAGATTCATTCATGGAAGATCTTTCGTCTTGGAAACGGACCATACACATTACTGTCGATTTTTGATTCGAAAAAAGGGATTCCTAATCATACGGCAAATAGATTACAGAGATGGAGTATTATTTTGCTCAATTACGATTTTAAAATGAATCACCTAGCATCTAGTAAAATTACACATTACAACACCAACTTTTAACCCTCGATCAAACGGACAAGCGGAAAGATTTGTTGAGACTTTTAAACGAACTTTAAAAAAGAATAATAGCATTGACACAGAAGAAAAACGTATTAAAAAATTATTAGCAATATATAGGATAACACCAAATACAAATACAAATACTAAATTATCCCCAGCTGAAATTATGTTTGCTAGGAAGGTATGTTCTGTGTTCGACCGGTTAATCCAAAGAGAAAAAGTAAAAAAAAAGTATTAAGGATAATGTATTGTTACAATACAATGATGGGGATAAAGTTTTCTTCAAAAATTATCGGGCAGGGAAGAGTTTTTGGGAAGAAAGCATAATCTCAAGAAGAATTGGGAGAATGGTTGACATTATAAAAGGGCAGATTTTTTTCCACAAAAAACATATTACTGAGACCTCGATACATAGAAACAGTCATAAATCAAGAGTTACCAATGGAAGTGCTATATGACAATTCCCATATACAACCTCCAAACAAGGAAGTACCAGTAACTCAGAAATCCAGTCACTCTCCAAAAGTAAAAAAAATCGGCAAACACAAATGGTGAGGAGAAGTGAAAGGAAAAGGAAAAGGACCGAATTTTTTGGACAAAGTTTAAAAAGGAAAAATGGTAGAAGCTAAATTCTATGGAAGAATTTATCTTGGGAGGAAGGTGATGTAATGGAATAACCTAACATCCCTTCACAGATGAAATTGCCCTCTCACGTGACTGAGACAGAAGAAAAAAGACAGGAAGAGAATAAGAAAATATGTCGAGTAACTCTTATGTCACATGCATTCCCTTGTAAATAAATCCCTTTGTCTTTCACCCATAACCACGTGTTTCTTGTTGTATTCTTATTTAAAGTAAGGATATGACAAAATATAATAACATTTTTTTATATTTTTAACAAATATAAAGAGAATTTTCAAAAATTTTTAAATAATATAGATGGAAGCTTTTATATTTTTACGCAATATAAACTTTTTAATTTTTATGTGTAAACAATATAAATAGAAGATTTTATGATTTTAAACAAAAAACTTTTTGATTTTTAATTTTAAACAATATAAATAGAAGTTTTTTTTATAATTTTAAAAATATAAACCTATTTATTTTAAATTACAATTAAATATAAATAGAAGTTTTTTTTATAATTTTAAACAATATAAACGTTTTTATTTTAAACAACATAAACAGAAGTTTTTAAAACAAATTTGGCTCACGAATGCTTTTGATTATACAACTTCCCTCTAAAACCATGTACGGTTTTAATGTGCCAAATTTTGAAAAATAATTATTTAGATTGTATTTTCATTGTAATTTGGAATTGGTTTCAAATAATAAAACGAAACTAATGTTTTTCTAATGTAGAAAATAAAACAAAACAAAGCACTACTTGATCAAGTTACATATTTAACTCATCATACTTTTCCTCCTAAAAAGAAATTAAAATCTATTTCATTTTAGCTAATACGTTTCAAAAATAATATAAAAAAGGAATTTTAAAACATAACATTTTAAAGTACGAAATCACTTTTCCATGTAAATTGAACGTAAAATGAGCACCAACTCTGTCAATTTTCGGTCTAGAGACTCGCGATTTGACATACGAGGTATTGAGATTTGGGAAAATCTTTTTAATTAGGTTTCAGACAGAAATTTGGCTGTCAAGGGGTAAAAGTTCAACGATTTGACCATTGGAAACTCCTCCGCCATTTTTTTACAAGGTGGTCACCACTTATCAAGGCCCGGAAGGCACTCAGGGATAAGGATTATTGTAATTACAGTAAGTTAGTGTGGAGATTTAATAAAGTTTCTACTTAAGGGGGCGGTTCATCAGGAATTTGTTTACGTTGGACTTGAAGACATCTAGGTTGTAGTCAGGTGGGAAACAGGCAGACGGAACAGAGTTCCACAGGCGTGCAGTTCTAAGAAAGAAGCTTTGTTCATGGAATCTACGTTTTTATTTAGGCATAGATAAAGAGTGGGGAAAGTTTTTGACAGTGGATTCAGCTAGACGGGTGTTTTCGTAAAAGATTGGCGAGGGGGAACCAGAGATTGGAGTCCAGACGAGCACCTGCCATGGAAATTTTAGGTCGAAACACTTGAAATTTTAAATGTAGGTTACTTGGACAGAAATCAATCTTTTTAATTTGATTTGAGTCCCAAATACTAAATGTTAAAGGGTCAACATTGGGGTCAAAGTTAAAAAAAAAACATTTGACCCCTGCGGTTTCTACCAAATTACGCAGCCAATTTCTGGTCTAAACATTTGAAATGTTACATAAAGTGTATTCAGAGAAAAGGCAAGCGTTTTAATCAGTTTGTGGCGAAAATTTGAGCTGGCAATGGGTCAAAGTTCAAAAGATTTGACCTTTGCGGTGTCTAGCAAACTACGCAGTCAATTTTTGGTCTAAATATTTGAAATTTTAACATAGCGGGTATGCAGACATGCGGCAAGACTTTTAATCAGTTTGGGGGGGGATTTTGCTGCCGAAAGGTCTAAGTTCAAACAGTTGACATTTGAAGATTTTACTAAATTTCTCCGCCAATTTTGGGTCTAAACGCTTGAAATTTTAAATGTAGGTAATTTGTATTTTGATTTAAGACCCAAATAATAAATGTTAAGAGGTCAAAATTGGGGTCAAATTTAAAGAAATTGATCTCTGCTGTCTCTACGAAATTACTCAGACAAATTTTGGTCTAAACATTTGAAATCTTACTTAAAGTGTATTCACATGTAGAACAAGTTATGAACAGTACAGGGTTGAATGGTCTATACATGCATACATACATGCATATTCGCTTTTATATATACACACACACACACACACACGCACACACACACACACATATATATATATATATATATATATATATATATATATATATATATATATTTTTTTTTTTTTTTTTACATAGGATATATATAGGGAGAGTAGAGATTGTAACTTGTCTTTACTTTCGTGGATTCTATGAATAAAGCTTCTTTCCTAGAACTGCCCCCTGTGGAAACCTGCTTCACTAGTCTGCTTTCCAGCTGACTATAATATTGTCGTCTTCAAGTCTAATGTAAAGAAGTTATTGTCGTCTAAAATTATCAAACCATACACAATTTATACTACTAACGATTATTACGCTATTGTCCCAATGGCTACCATACACACATTAACACGTACCCTCAAGTGGCCCATGGGCCTTGCGAAGTTACGTCCGCTTTGCAAAAGAGCTTTCTCTTATTTTTCATTTTATGCTCACATTTCATGAGTGATATAGATGACAAAGGGGAAATGATTGCTGTCGGGATCTATTCATTTAAAAAATATGTTTGGTTGGTTTTTAATTTGAAATAGTATTTTTGACTCGTTGCATTAAGTGGTTTCATGCTGTGTATGAAGCGATTTCCGTAATATATATATATTACGGAAATCGCTTCATACACACATTATTTTCTAGTCTAATTTCACTTTTAAGATATGTATCAGTTTATGAACTGTTTAATGAAAAGAACAAATAAGATTGTGTCTGACCCAACGGGTCACGGGCACTTTTAGTTTTTTTTTTTTTGTTTTGTTTTTTCATATCACTACAGAATGCACTTTTCCAAACGATTATCTTTGAAAAAAATAGAATTGTTAAAATTAGGACTCAAAATCACGCGATGACTGATTTTCGTCTGATGTTGTCCGTTTACAAAGATTTCTTTTGTTTCGTAGTTTTTTGAAATGTCGGCGACTTTTAAATCTCATCGACTAATCTGATTGGTGAACTTTGTTACTGATAGATATATGTGGCGCGCTTTTTAGAATCGATCACGAAGAAAAACCACAGAAAATGATATGATAGCAACGAACATGAATGAAATTACTTTCCACCTTAATTAGCTGATCAGAAATAGATAAAAGAAATCGTGTCAAGAGTGAACACAAGTGTGACGGATGAGTGGTGGAAGCTAAAGTTCTGTGTGTGTGTGTGTGTGTGTGTGTGTGTGTGTGTGTGTGTGTGTGTGTGGAAGATTAGGCGTTCTGATAAGCAGGTGAAAATCAAAGGATGAATATTATGATAACTGGTGGATAACAAGAGGAAGAAGAGGCGGAGAATACAGAAGAGGAAAAAAAGGATCAAATGCTGAACGTAACCATTTTTCTATTTTTTTACTTTAGAATCATCACTTATAAAAATCTGAAGGCCACTTGAATGTTATTTTCACAATGTTTCGGCCGGTGAAACCTACGACCTTCTTCAAGTGCATCGTGTTGAACTCAGGAATCTGTACAGAATTTCAAGCGCAATTCTTTAATTAATCCACGGGAGGTAGCATGCTCTCGTTCTGTCGGCCATGATCGGGTAGAAGTCCTAAGTAATTCGCAATTGTATTCTAAATATCACCCGACGATTGAACCTCCAAGATGAGGTAGTATCATGTAGATCTAATTTTACCAAATATCTTATCCGTTAAGCCATGGATTCGAAATGTGAAATAATAAAAGAATTAATAAAATATTAATATACAGATCAAATTATGCTATATATTTCTTTCCATAGTCCACAAAAATCGAATGTGATTTATATTTCTTACCATTATTGCTAATTTTATCTAATTCCATCTTAACATGATGTACGTACTGTATCGTCCCTGGGCCCTATATATATATATATATATATATATATATATATATATATATATATATATATATATATATATATATATATATATGGGGGGTGGCAGTTATTTGGCTCCTAACGTGTTCAATACATATCTTATTTTATTTTTTCAAATTTCACTCAACGCCTCTAATGCATATAAACAAAAGCCTACCCAGATTTTCAAACCGCGCGAACACGCGTACTATCCGACTACATAAAACCCCCGCAGCTAACATCACGTGGACTTAATTCATTGAACATTCTTCTACTCGACATCATGGCGAAGAAAAAGAAGAAAAAATATATATAGATTGACAAAGGAGTATATCTCCGAAATATATTTCTGAAGAAATAAACACTCGTTTATTTTATTAAAAAAATTTCGCGTTACAGTTATTTGGTCCCAAACGTGTTCAATACGTATCTTATTTTATTTTCAAATTTCATTAAACGCCTCTAATGGATATAAACAAAAAACTACCCAGATGAAAAATGTATATTACATTACTAGGAATCTATATATCTATAAAAGTAAGAATGTGTGTGAGGATACTTCTCAACTTATATACTCAACGAATTTTTTATCTACATATTGAAATTTGGTATATTGGGTATTCAGATATATGGAAAACTTTTTAATCAGTTTTTGTCTGGAAAAAAGCTGCTAGGATCAAAATTAAAAATTGGTACGTGGACGTCATTGGATTTTTATCTGTTTATTTACTGTTTCATGACTGCATATGCTCATGTATAAATCGTTCAGATTATGTTAAGAATAAACAGGTTTGAAATTTTTTTTAAGGAACGTGCTAAGCTGGCCTGATGGTTATCATACTTGACTTAATGTCTTTAGTTTTCTGTTTTGATCTCAGTTCAAGTATTTTTTCGCTGACAAGTAATGAGCTGTTTAGAAAAAAAACAATATTTGCATGATCATGTCTTAGTTTCTTTCTTTTTTTCATTTCAGGAATTGAACGTTACGTTTAATACCCGGCAACGTCGGGGACATCTTCTAGTATTAGAAATAAAATAGACCAATATGAAATAGGCCAAAATGAAATAGGCCACAACGGCTGAGTAAAAACAACAGATTTCAGGCAATTTTAACAACCATTGCAAATCAGTTTGTGTTATTTCAATTTTCATTTATCATTAAAATTAATTTTTAAAAAATATTAAGATAAAATTAAATTTGAAATAATATTAAGATAAAATTTAATTTAAAAAATATAAAGATGAAAATACATTTAAATAGACGCAGCTGGTATGACTACATATAACTTTTCTATATCTCTGACTAGGATAGCTTCCGTACATTCATATCTGATTTACCTCTGCACTCCATGTTTAAAAAGGAAGTGTCCTCTATAGTATCAGATCTGACGGAATGGTTAATTGTAAACATAGACCAATTCATACCATCTAAAAAATTCCAACAAAAACCTAATAGCCAGCCATGGTTCTCCCCAGAATGTGCTGCTGCTATCGCACACAGAAATCACTTTTTGCATAGCTACCAACGTAATAGATGCACTGAGACTAAAGCTGTTTTCAGGACTGCCAGCAACCACTGTAAAAGACTAATAAAAAATGCTAGATAGCTATATGCCCAGTCTGTTAAATCCAAGGTAGCTGATCAGCGGCTTGGTTCCCACCAGTTTTGGCAAATAACAAATAGGATCCTGAACAGAAGTGTGCGTTCTATCACAACCATTATCAATGGACCAGAGGTCATCTCGTCAGCGTCAGACAAGGCCAAACTATTTGCAAAGAACTTTGCAGCTAATTCTACCCTATGCGACGAACGCTATCAACTCCCCATATTTCCTCCTATAACACAGAACAAGCTAGGTAACATACTAATATCCGTGCAGGAGGTCGCCAAGCTAATCAAGAGCCTAGATTCCAGTAAAGCAACTGGCACTGACGGCTTCCTAATTATAGTGTTAAAAAAGCTTCAACCAGAACTTGCTCCCATACTTACGAAACTATTTAAGCGCTGCCTTAAGGAGAAGTGCTTTCCGACTCCCTGGAAGACCTCATCAGTTTGCCCTGTATTTAAGAATTCAGGTGATAAGTCATCTCCCTCTCAGTACAGGCCAATAAGTCTCCTGTGTGTTATGAGTAAGTTGCTGGAATCCATATTAAATAGAGAAATAGTAAACCACCTCAGCAGGAATAACCTTCTTAGTGACACACAATATGGTTTCAGTTCTGCAAGATCTACCGCAAATGTGCTGACGGTAATATCCCACAGAATTAGTGAATCTCTTGACAAAGGCTTTCTTTCTAGGGAAATTGCTCTTGACATATCAAAGGCCTTCGACAAGGTATGGCGTAAGGGTCTACTTTACAAGATTTCCAGCTACGGTATAAATGGAAATGTTTTCTCAATCATTAAATCATTTCTCTCCGATAGGCTTATAAGAGTAGTGGTCGATGGACAAAAATCGGAGGCCTGCAATATAAATGCTGGAGTCCCTCAGGGGTCAATCCTGGGCCCAACTCTCTTCCTGATCTACATCAATGACCTCCCTAAACACATACTTCAATCATTTGTTGACATCTTTGCTGATGACACGACCATCTACAGCAACACATCAAAGGCTGTAAATAACAAAGTTCTCTCTGATTCTCTCTCCTCTGATCTCGAGCGCGTGGTTCAGTGGGGGAAGATGTGGCTGGTTACCTTTAATGAATCCAAAACCAAACTCCTATCCTTACATCATCAACGCTCTGATCCCCATCTGGCATCAATTATGATGGATGGCTCTCGTCTGGGTGAGGCCCCTTGTTTTGACAAGCTTCTGGGTTTGACCTTTACTTACAAGTCTGTTGCCAAGGTCGCTGGAAAGATGGTGGGATCCTTCTACCGCTCCAGAAGATATATCACTACTGATGCAATTCTCTATCTATATAAAAGCCAAGTACGTCCAAGGATGGAATACTGTTGCCATGTTGATGCATGAATCTGATGTTTTTTTTTTGATAAAAATAATGAATAAGTAAATTTCCAGTCACATAAGATAATTAGTTTTTTTTTTTTTGTTGCTTTTTTTTTTAGTTATTAACTTTTTCACGGTATAACATTGGGAATATTTCATACAATAGTGAGAAGTTTTGTCCAGATAAATCATTTGCCCACTTTTATGTTGCTAGACGAATGTAGCTAGCAATATTGTACATCGTGTTGAGTGTAATAATGTTGTCTATAATGCAACATCCGATGCTAAAAGTTTTTTCTTTCTCTTTTTATTTTCCATAAACAATGCATATTGCCAGTGAGTAGTAAGGGCTACTTTGATTATGGTAAAATTTATACGGGATATTCTAAGTAGTGATTTATGTAGCAAGATGCTTGTTCACATTACATTTAAATTTTTCAATGTTAATATAGTTGGAGAAATATGAAGCAGAGAGATTTCCAGAAGTAAGGATACGTCCTTAACAAAGAGTCTGATAGATTGTTGGCCATTCCAGTAAAGTTGCTTTGTTTTCTATCGGTCTGATCAATCCTAGAAGGTCCAGTTTACCAGACTTCGCTTTCTCTCTTTTAATAACGGAGTTAGTTTATTGCTAATCGTCTGAGGCACTCCTACCAAGAAATGCTGACGGGGCTATCGCGATAGAATGTAGATAAATATTAACTAGGGATATCTACAATGGATAAAATAAGCAAACCTTGGATAGTAATCAATTAATTCGAACAAATCTATTCATCTATTCATGTATCTATGCTATATGTATATATCTAGTGGTCAAGGTGGACGTGTGTTAAAAGCACACAGATATCTTAGCGTCATACCATGCTTCTCCACGACAAATCAACCCCATGTGCACGTCGTGACCACTGCCACACAGACGGGGCTCTGATGAATGGTGAGCCAAGTTACTTTTAACGAACGGCTAAGGGTGAGGTAATCCTGACAGAAACCCCCAGCTTAGGCCCAGTCAGCTGTGGCATACATGACTCACCGGCGTGTGGAGTATACTCTGGTGCCCAGCAATTTCAGTTCCAGTCATGGATCAAATGGTATAGTGGGTGGAGAGCGCTCACGTAAGCCATCGTGAAGGCAACCTCTCTAGGAGAAGGAAAACCCTGATATAAAACCTGCGACGACCAATGATATTGACTTGCTCTTCTTTTTGGTTCAATGTGACAGTTGTTTAGAGAGTGGGATTGTCTCAGTGCAAAGTCTTTCAACACTATAAAAAGCTTCAAGCACAGGCATTACATAATATGCAATGGAATACACATTTTGCAATCAGTGTGTATCTCGATAACAGAAAGGCTTGCTGTAGCCTGAAATGGCAAACGGACATTCAATGAGGATTGATGCAAATATGGGCATCAATGGCAATAAGGGCTCTGGAACTTCCAGGGTCTGGCCTGGTAAGTGTTCGGGGAACCATAGCTTGAACCCGGTCATCAGTGAATGTGCAAGACTATAGAAGGTACATATAAGTGACCGTTCGACACATGCTACTGCTGTCGTCATTTGAGCCAGAGATATATTAAGTAATGGCAATACTCGAGAACGAGTTGCTGCCATCATATATATATAATATGCTAACATATTACAGAATAGTTCTTAAGAGTAATATTTTAATAGTATTATTATTCATGCGATGTGTTGAATTTAATATGAATTCGTAACAATCTAAACAAAATTTTAATACAAAATACAATCTAAACAAAATTTTAATACAAAATACAATCTAAACAAAATTTTAATACAAAATAAAATCTAAACAAAATTTGAATAAAAAATACAATCTAAACAAAATTTTAATACAAAATACAATCTAAACAAAATTTTAATACAAAATACAATCTAAACAAAATTTTAATACAAAATACAATCTGAACA
This sequence comes from Euprymna scolopes, assembly GCF_053919585.1. NCBI lineage: Eukaryota > Metazoa > Mollusca > Cephalopoda > Sepiida > Sepiolidae > Euprymna > Euprymna scolopes. The sequence continues at coordinate 3,307,797 of NC_136483.1, forward strand.
AAATTTTAATAAAAAATACAATCTAAACAAAATTTTAATACAAAATACAATCTAAACAAAATTTTAATACAAAATACAATCTAAACAAAATTTGAATAAAAAATACAATCTAAACAAAATTTTAATACAAAATACAATCTAAACAAAATTTGAATAAAAAATACAATCTAAACAAAATTTTAATAAAAAATACAATCTAAACAAAATTTTAATACAAAATACAATCTAAACAAAATTTGAATACAAAATACAATCTAAACAAAATTTTAATAAAAAATACAATCTAAGCAAAATTTTAATACAAAATACAATCTAAACAAAATTTTAATACAAAATACAATCTAAACAAAATTTTAATACAAAATACAATCTAAACAAAATTTTAATACAAAATACAATCTAAACAAAATTTTAATACAAAATATAATCTAAACAAAATTTTAATACAAAATACAATCTAAACAAAATTTTAATACAAAATACAATCTAAACAAAATTTTAATACAAAATATAATCTAAACAAAATTTTAATACAAAATACAATCTAAACAAAATTTTAATACAAAATACAATCTAAACAAAATTTTAATACAAAATACAATCTAAACAAAATTTTAATACAAAATACAATCTAAACAAAATTTTAATACAAAATACAATCTAAACAAAATTTTAATACAAAATATAATCTAAACAAAATTTTAATACAAAATATAATCTAAACAAAATTTTAATACAAAATACAATCTAAACAAAATTTTAATACAAAATACAATCTGAACAAAATTTTAATAAAAAATACAATCTAAACAAAATTTTAATACAAAATACAATCTAAACAAAATTTTAATATAAAAATACAATCTAAACAAAATTTTAATACAAAATACAATCTAAACAAAATTAGAATACAAAATACAATCTAAACAAAATTTTAATACAAAATACAATCTAAACAAAATTTTAATAAAAAATACAATCTAAACAAAATTTTAATACAAAATACAATCTAAACAAAATTTTAATACAAAATACAATCTAAACAAAATTTGAATACAAAATACAATCTAAACAAAATTTGAATAAAAAATACAATCTAAACAAAATTTGAATAAAAAATACAATCTAAACAAAATTTTAATACAAAATACAATCTAAACAATATTTGAATAAAAAATACAATCTAAACAAAATTTTAATACAAAATACAATCTAAACAAAATTTGAATAAAAAATACAATCTAAACAAAATTTTAATAAAAATTACAATCTAAACAAAATTTTAATACAAAATACAATCTAAACAAAATTTGAATACAAAATACAATCTGAACAAAATTTTAATAAAAAATACAATCTAAACAAAATTTTAATACAAAATACAATCTAAACAAAATTTTAATATAAAAATACAATCTAAACAAAATTTTAATACAAAATACAATCTAAACAAAATTAGAATACAAAATACAATCTAAACAAAATTTTAATACAAAATACAATCTAAACAAAATTTTAATAAAAAATACAATCTAAACAAAATTTTAATACAAAATACAATCTAAACAAAATTTTAATACAAAATACAATCTAAACAAAATTTGAATACAAAATACAATCTAAACAAAATTTGAATAAAAAATACAATCTAAACAAAATTTGAATAAAAAATACAATCTAAACAAAATTTTAATACAAAATACAATCTAAACAATATTTGAATAAAAAATACAATCTAAACAAAATTTTAATACAAAATACAATCTAAACAAAATTTGAATAAAAAATACAATCTAAACAAAATTTTAATAAAAATTACAATCTAAACAAAATTTTAATACAAAATACAATCTAAACAAAATTTGAATACAAAATACAATCTAAACAAAATTTTAATAAAAAATACAATCTAAGCAAAATTTTTATTACAAAATACAATCTAAACAAAATTTTAAAACAAAATACAATCTAAACAAAATTTTAATACAAAATACAATCTAAACAAAATTTTAATACAAAATACAATCTAAACAAAATTTTAATACAAAATATAATCTAAACAAAATTTTAATACAAAATACAATCTAAACAAAATTTTAATACAAAATACAATCTAAACAAAATTTTAATACAAAATATAATCTAAAGAAAATTTTAATACAAAATACAATCTAAACAAAATTTTAATACAAAATACAATCTAAACAAAATTTTAATACAAAATACAATCTAAACAAAATTTTAATACAAAATACAATCTAAACAAAATTTTAATACAAAATACAATCTAAACAAAATTTTAATGCAAAATATAATCTAAACAAAATTTTAATACAAAATATAATCTAAACAAAATTTTAATACAAAATACAATCTAAACAAAATTTTAATACAAAATACAATCTAAACAAAATTTTAATACAAAATATAATCTAAACAAAATTTTAATACAAAATACAATCTAAACAAAATTTTAATAAAAAATACAATCTAAACAAAATTTTAATACAAAATACAATCTAAAAAAAATTTTAATAAAAAATACAATCTAAACAAAATTTTAATACAAAATACAATCTAAACAAAATTTTAATAAAAAATACAATCTAAACAAAATTTTAATACAAAATACAATCTAAACAAAATTTTAATACAAAATACAATCTAAACAAAATTTTAATACAAAATACAATCTAAACAAAATTTTAATACAAAATATAATCTAAACAAAATTTTAATACAAAATACAATCTAAACAAAATTAGAATACAAAATACAATCTAAACAAAATTTTAATAAAAAATACAATCTAAACAAAATTTTAATACAAAATATAATCTAAACAAAATTTGAATACAAAATACAATCTAAACAAAATTTTAATAAAAAATACAATCTAAACAAAATTTGAATAAAAAATACAATCTAAACAAAATTTTAATAAAAAATACAATCTAAACAAAATTTTAATACAAAATACAATCTAAACAAAATTTTAATACAAAATACAATCTAAACAAAATTTTAATACAAAATACAATCTAAACAAAATTTTAATACAAAATACAATCTAAACAAAATTTTAATACAAAATACAATCTAAACAAAATTTAAATACAAAATATAATCTAAACAAAATTTGAATACAAAATACAATCTAAACAAAATTTTAATACAAAATACAATCTAAACAAAATTTTAATAAAAAATACAATCTAAACAAAATTTTAATAAAAAATACAATCTAAACAAAATTTTAATACAAAATACAATCTAAACAAAATTTGAATACAAAATACAATCTAAACAAAATGTTAATGAAATATACAATCTAAACAAAATTTTAATAAAAAATACAATCTAAGCAAAATTTTAATACAAAATACAATCTAAGCAAAATTTTAATACAAAATACAATCTAAACAAAATTTTAATACAAAATACAATCTAAACAAAATTTTAATACAAAATACAATCTAAACAAAATTTTAATACAAAATACAATCTAAACAAAATTTTAATAAAAAATACAATCTAAACAAAATTTTAATACAAAATACAATCTAAACAAAATTTTAATACAAAATACAATCTAAACAAAATTTTAATACAAAATACAATCTAAACAAAATTTTAATACAAAATACAATCTAAACAAAATTTTAATACAAAATATAATCTAAACAAAATTTGAATACAAAATACAATCTAAACAAAATTTTAATACAAAATACAATCTAAACAAAATTTTAATACAAAATACAATCTAAACAAAATTTTAATACAAAATACAATCTAAACAAAATTTTAATACAAAATACAATCTAAACAAAATTTTAATACAAAATACAATCTAAACAAAATTTTAATACAAAATACAATCTAAACAAAATTTTAATACAAAATACAATCTAAACAAAATTTTAATAAAAAATACAATCTAAACAAAATTTTAATACAAAATAAAATCTAAACAAAATTTTAATACAAAATACAATCTAAACAAAATTTTAATACAAAATACAATCTAAACAAAATTTTAATATAAAAATACAATCTAAACAAAATTTTAATACAAAATACAATCTAAACAAAATTAGAATACAAAATACAATCTAAACAAAATTTTAATAAAAAATACAATCTAAACAAAATTTTAATAAAAAGTACAATCTAAACAAAATTTTAATAAAAAATACAATCTAAGCAAAATTTTAATACAAAATACAATCTAAACAAAATTTTAATACAAAATACAATCTAAGAAAAATTTTAATAAAAAATACAATCTAAACAAAATTTTAATACAAAATACAATCTAAACAAAATTTTAATAAAAAATACAATCTAAACAAAATTTTAATAAAAAATACAATCTAAACAAAATTTTAATACAAAATACAATCTAAACAAAATTTTAATACAAAATACAATCTAAACAAAATTTTAATACAAAATACAATCTAAACAAAATTTGAATAAAAAATACAATTTAAACAAAATTTGAATAAAAAATACAATCTAAACAAAATTTTAATACAAAATACAATCTAAACAAAATTTGAATAAAAAATACAATCGAAATAAAATTTTAATACAAAATACAATCTAAACAAAATTTTAATACAAAATACAATCTAAACAAAATTTTAATACAAAATACAATCTAAACAAAATTTTAATACAAAATACAATCTAAACAAAATTTTAATACAAAATACAATCTAAACAAAATTTTAATACAAAATACAATCTAAACAAAATTTTAATACAAAATACAATCTAAACAAAATTTTAATACAAAATATAATCTAAACAAAATTTGAATACAAAATACAATCTAAACAAAATTTTAATACAAAATACAATCTAAACAAAATTTGAATAAAAAATACAATCTAAACAAAATTTTAATAAAAAATACAATCTAAACAAAATTTTAATACAAAATACAATCTAAACAAAATTTGAATACAAAATACAATCTAAACAAAATTTTAATACAAAATACAATCTAAACAAAATTTTAATACAAAATACAATCTAAACAAAATTTTAATAAAAAATACAATCTAAACAAAATTTTAATACAAAATACAATCTAAACAAAATTTTAATACAAAATATAATCTAAACAAAATTTGAATACAAAATACAATCTAAACAAAATTTTAATACAAAATACAATCTAAACAAAATTTTAATACAAAATACAATCTAAACAAAATTTTAATACAAAATACAATCTAAACAAAATTTTAATACAAAATATAATCTAAACAAAATTTTAATACAAAATACAATCTAAACAAAATTTTAATAAAAAATACAATCTAAACAAAATTTTAATACAAAATACAATCTAAACAAAATTTTAATACAAAATACAATCTAAACAAAATTTTAATACAAAATACAATCTAAACAAAATTTTAATACAAAATATAATCTAAACAAAATTTTTATACAAAATATAATCTAAACAAAATTTTAATACAAAATACAATCTAAACAAAATTTTAATACAAAATACAATCTAAACAAAATTTTAATACAAAATATAATCTAAACAAAATTTTAATACAAAATACAATCTAAACAAAATTTTAATAAAAAATACAATCTAAACAAAATTTTAATACAAAATACAATCTAAACAAAATTTTAATACAAAATACAATCTAAACAAAATTTTAATACAAAATACAATCTAAACAAAATTTTAATAAAAAATACAATCTAAACAAAATTTTAATACAAAATACAATCTAAACAAAATTTTAATACAAAATACAATCTAAACAAAATTTTAATACAAAATACAATCTAAACAAAATTTTAATACAAAATATAATCTAAACAAAATTTTAATACAAAATACAATCTAAACAAAATTAGAATACAAAATACAATCTAAACAAAATTTTAATAAAAAATACAATCTAAACAAAATTTTAATACAAAATATAATCTAAACAAAATTTGAATACAAAATACAATCTAAACAAAATTTTAATAAAAAATACAATCTAAACAAAATTTTAATAAAAAATACAATCTAAACAAAATTTTAATAAAAAATACAATCTAAACAAAATTTTAATACAAAATACAATCTAAACAAAATTTTAATACAAAATACAATCTAAACAAAATTTTAATACAAAATACAATCTAAACAAAATTTTAATACAAAATACAATCTAAACAAAATTTTAATACAAAATACAATCTAAACAAAATTTTAATACAAAATACAATCTAAACAAAATTTTAATACAAAATACAATCTAAACAAAATTTTAATACAAAATACAATCTAAACAAAATTTTAATACAAAATACAATCTAAACAGAATTTTAATAAAAAATACAATCTAAACAAAATTTTAATTCAAAATATAATCTAAACAAAATTTTAATACAAAATACAATCTAAACAAAATTTTAATACAAAATACAATCTAAACAAAATTTTAATACAAAATACAATCTAAACAAAATTTTAATACAAAATACAATCTAAACAAAATTTTAATAAAAAATACAATCTAAACAAAATTTTAATACAAAATACAATCTAAACAAAATTTTAATACAAAATACAATCTAAACAAAATTTGAATACAAAATACAATCTAAACAAAATTTGAATAAAAAATACAATCTAAACAAAATTTGAATAAAAAATACAATCTAAACAAAATTTTAATACAAAATACAATCTAAACAATATTTGAATAAAAAATACAATCTAAACAAAATTTTAATACAAAATACAATCTAAACAAAATTTGAATAAAAAATACAATCTAAACAAAATTTTAATAAAAATTACAATCTAAACAAAATTTTAATACAAAATACAATCTAAACAAAATTTGAATACAAAATACAATCTAAACAAAATTTTAATAAAAAATACAATCTAAGCAAAATTTTTATTACAAAATACAATCTAAACAAAATTTTAAAACAAAATACAATCTAAACAAAATTTTAATACAAAATACAATCTAAACAAAATTTTAATACAAAATACAATCTAAACAAAATTTTAATACAAAATATAATCTAAACAAAATTTTAATACAAAATACAATCTAAACAAAATTTTAATACAAAATACAATCTAAACAAAATTTTAATACAAAATATAATCTAAAGAAAATTTTAATACAAAATACAATCTAAACAAAATTTTAATACAAAATACAATCTAAACAAAATTTTAATACAAAATACAATCTAAACAAAATTTTAATACAAAATACAATCTAAACAAAATTTTAATACAAAATACAATCTAAACAAAATTTTAATGCAAAATATAATCTAAACAAAATTTTAATACAAAATATAATCTAAACAAAATTTTAATACAAAATACAATCTAAACAAAATTTTAATACAAAATACAATCTAAACAAAATTTTAATACAAAATATAATCTAAACAAAATTTTAATACAAAATACAATCTAAACAAAATTTTAATAAAAAATACAATCTAAACAAAATTTTAATACAAAATACAATCTAAAAAAAATTTTAATAAAAAATACAATCTAAACAAAATTTTAATACAAAATACAATCTAAACAAAATTTTAATAAAAAATACAATCTAAACAAAATTTTAATACAAAATACAATCTAAACAAAATTTTAATACAAAATACAATCTAAACAAAATTTTAATACAAAATACAATCTAAACAAAATTTTAATACAAAATATAATCTAAACAAAATTTTAATACAAAATACAATCTAAACAAAATTAGAATACAAAATACAATCTAAACAAAATTTTAATAAAAAATACAATCTAAACAAAATTTTAATACAAAATATAATCTAAACAAAATTTGAATACAAAATACAATCTAAACAAAATTTTAATAAAAAATACAATCTAAACAAAATTTGAATAAAAAATACAATCTAAACAAAATTTTAATAAAAAATACAATCTAAACAAAATTTTAATACAAAATACAATCTAAACAAAATTTTAATACAAAATACAATCTAAACAAAATTTTAATACAAAATACAATCTAAACAAAATTTTAATACAAAATACAATCTAAACAAAATTTTAATACAAAATACAATCTAAACAAAATTTAAATACAAAATATAATCTAAACAAAATTTGAATACAAAATACAATCTAAACAAAATTTTAATACAAAATACAATCTAAACAAAATTTTAATAAAAAATACAATCTAAACAAAATTTTAATAAAAAATACAATCTAAACAAAATTTTAATACAAAATACAATCTAAACAAAATTTGAATACAAAATACAATCTAAACAAAATGTTAATGAAATATACAATCTAAACAAAATTTTAATAAAAAATACAATCTAAGCAAAATTTTAATACAAAATACAATCTAAGCAAAATTTTAATACAAAATACAATCTAAACAAAATTTTAATACAAAATACAATCTAAACAAAATTTTAATACAAAATACAATCTAAACAAAATTTTAATACAAAATACAATCTAAACAAAATTTTAATAAAAAATACAATCTAAACAAAATTTTAATACAAAATACAATCTAAACAAAATTTTAATACAAAATACAATCTAAACAAAATTTTAATACAAAATACAATCTAAACAAAATTTTAATACAAAATACAATCTAAACAAAATTTTAATACAAAATATAATCTAAACAAAATTTGAATACAAAATACAATCTAAACAAAATTTTAATACAAAATACAATCTAAACAAAATTTTAATACAAAATACAATCTAAACAAAATTTTAATACAAAATACAATCTAAACAAAATTTTAATACAAAATACAATCTAAACAAAATTTTAATACAAAATACAATCTAAACAAAATTTTAATACAAAATACAATCTAAACAAAATTTTAATACAAAATACAATCTAAACAAAATTTTAATAAAAAATACAATCTAAACAAAATTTTAATACAAAATAAAATCTAAACAAAATTTTAATACAAAATACAATCTAAACAAAATTTTAATACAAAATACAATCTAAACAAAATTTTAATATAAAAATACAATCTAAACAAAATTTTAATACAAAATACAATCTAAACAAAATTAGAATACAAAATACAATCTAAACAAAATTTTAATAAAAAATACAATCTAAACAAAATTTTAATAAAAAGTACAATCTAAACAAAATTTTAATAAAAAATACAATCTAAGCAAAATTTTAATACAAAATACAATCTAAACAAAATTTTAATACAAAATACAATCTAAGAAAAATTTTAATAAAAAATACAATCTAAACAAAATTTTAATACAAAATACAATCTAAACAAAATTTTAATAAAAAATACAATCTAAACAAAATTTTAATAAAAAATACAATCTAAACAAAATTTTAATACAAAATACAATCTAAACAAAATTTTAATACAAAATACAATCTAAACAAAATTTTAATACAAAATACAATCTAAACAAAATTTGAATAAAAAATACAATTTAAACAAAATTTGAATAAAAAATACAATCTAAACAAAATTTTAATACAAAATACAATCTAAACAAAATTTGAATAAAAAATACAATCGAAATAAAATTTTAATACAAAATACAATCTAAACAAAATTTTAATACAAAATACAATCTAAACAAAATTTTAATACAAAATACAATCTAAACAAAATTTTAATACAAAATACAATCTAAACAAAATTTTAATACAAAATACAATCTAAACAAAATTTTAATACAAAATACAATCTAAACAAAATTTTAATACAAAATACAATCTAAACAAAATTTTAATACAAAATATAATCTAAACAAAATTTGAATACAAAATACAATCTAAACAAAATTTTAATACAAAATACAATCTAAACAAAATTTGAATAAAAAATACAATCTAAACAAAATTTTAATAAAAAATACAATCTAAACAAAATTTTAATACAAAATACAATCTAAACAAAATTTGAATACAAAATACAATCTAAACAAAATTTTAATACAAAATACAATCTAAACAAAATTTTAATACAAAATACAATCTAAACAAAATTTTAATAAAAAATACAATCTAAACAAAATTTTAATACAAAATACAATCTAAACAAAATTTTAATACAAAATATAATCTAAACAAAATTTGAATACAAAATACAATCTAAACAAAATTTTAATACAAAATACAATCTAAACAAAATTTTAATACAAAATACAATCTAAACAAAATTTTAATACAAAATACAATCTAAACAAAATTTTAATACAAAATATAATCTAAACAAAATTTTAATACAAAATACAATCTAAACAAAATTTTAATAAAAAATACAATCTAAACAAAATTTTAATACAAAATACAATCTAAACAAAATTTTAATACAAAATACAATCTAAACAAAATTTTAATACAAAATACAATCTAAACAAAATTTTAATACAAAATATAATCTAAACAAAATTTTTATACAAAATATAATCTAAACAAAATTTTAATACAAAATACAATCTAAACAAAATTTTAATACAAAATACAATCTAAACAAAATTTTAATACAAAATATAATCTAAACAAAATTTTAATACAAAATACAATCTAAACAAAATTTTAATAAAAAATACAATCTAAACAAAATTTTAATACAAAATACAATCTAAACAAAATTTTAATACAAAATACAATCTAAACAAAATTTTAATACAAAATACAATCTAAACAAAATTTTAATAAAAAATACAATCTAAACAAAATTTTAATACAAAATACAATCTAAACAAAATTTTAATACAAAATACAATCTAAACAAAATTTTAATACAAAATACAATCTAAACAAAATTTTAATACAAAATATAATCTAAACAAAATTTTAATACAAAATACAATCTAAACAAAATTAGAATACAAAATACAATCTAAACAAAATTTTAATAAAAAATACAATCTAAACAAAATTTTAATACAAAATATAATCTAAACAAAATTTGAATACAAAATACAATCTAAACAAAATTTTAATAAAAAATACAATCTAAACAAAATTTTAATAAAAAATACAATCTAAACAAAATTTTAATAAAAAATACAATCTAAACAAAATTTTAATACAAAATACAATCTAAACAAAATTTTAATACAAAATACAATCTAAACAAAATTTTAATACAAAATACAATCTAAACAAAATTTTAATACAAAATACAATCTAAACAAAATTTTAATACAAAATACAATCTAAACAAAATTTTAATACAAAATACAATCTAAACAAAATTTTAATACAAAATACAATCTAAACAAAATTTTAATACAAAATACAATCTAAACAAAATTTTAATACAAAATACAATCTAAACAGAATTTTAATAAAAAATACAATCTAAACAAAATTTTAATTCAAAATATAATCTAAACAAAATTTTAATACAAAATACAATCTAAACAAAATTTTAATACAAAATACAATCTAAACAAAATTTTAATACAAAATACAATCTAAACAAAATTTTAATACAAAATACAATCTAAGCAAAATTTTAATAAAAAATACAATCTAAACAAAATATGAATACAAAATACAATCTAAACAAAATTTTAATACAAAATACAATCTAAACAACATTTTAATAAAAAAATACAATCTAAACAAAATTGTAATACAAAAATACAATCTAAACAAAATTTTAATATAAAATACAGTTTAAACAACACTTTTATAAAAAATACTCAAATCTTTTTATCCCATTTTTATTATTGCTTATCTCCATTTAATTTCTACTTTCGTTACCCAATGCCCATCCTACCCATCCTTTTTCGCCTTTGAAATTATTTCTAATGTTCTCCCTCTCTCCCTTTTCATTACTTCTCCCGCTGGACTTTTCCATTTCTTACCGGAGTTGTCTTCTTTGCCATTACTCTTGTGCAATGCTGGATTTTTCTCCTTTTCTGATGAGAAGCATTTAGCTAAAAATGCCATGGCCTAAAGAGGTTAGCCCCTTAATTTCGCTTTCACTTATTGTAATCACTTTCATCTTTATTGGAATGATAACATAATAAAGGTTTAATGTAACCTTAATTTTATCTCCCTATTATTTCTTATAAATTACTTCTCTCAATCTTTATCTTAGCCTTTCTCTTCCCCCACCATTTTTTCCAAGTTAACGTTATATATATATATATATATATATATATATATATATATATATATATATATATATATATATATATATATATATATATATATAAGAAACTGATAGAATTCAGATGCAAAATCCTGATAGATAGATATTACTTGAAGTAATATTTTTTATTTTGCATGCACCTTGTAGAGGGCATCTATTTTTTCTTCTACCGTTATAGTCTGCTATATTTTCTGTATTTGTATTTTGTATATTATTAAATATTTTATTGTTGAACTAATTATTTTTTGATGAAGGTTTGGCTTAGTTGAGTAAGACACTTTCATTGTGTTCTTATTAAAGATTTTACTGTATCTATGAGGGGCTTTAAAGTTCATGCAAAATAAAAAATGTAGTTTATAGCTACACAGTATCACAAAGCCCGAATTTTAATGAGGTTAACAGCAACTATAACTCGACCACCCGATTAAATAACTACACCAACTTTTACCAATCTACCAATCAAATGCAGACCAACTCATCACACACCAATGCCACCCATAATCTACCTGAAAATAAATACATTAAACAAGACACAATCGACTTTGGTTCCACATCTGGACTTATTAAGCATAGAATTTCAACCCATAAGCATTCTTTTAAAAACCACTCCCTGGTGAACCAAACCCCTCTATCCAAACATATTTGGCGACTCAAAGATAAGAATATTTTCTTCAATTTGAAATGGCAAATAATAGGATCATATAAAGGATATACACCAGGAGATATATTCTGTGCACTTTGTACACAGGAGACCCTAAAGATTTTAAAATATGACGATATAAAAAATAGAACCACCCTCCTAAATTCAAGAGAGGAGCTTATATCCTCATGCAGTCATAAACGTTGGTTTAAATTTAATAAATATAGACCACCATAAGTCATTAAAAATGTTAGTTATTAATCTTGAAATTTAAGTTTAACTTTATACCCTTATTAATAAAATTTTAGTCATCATGATTATTATTAATATTAGTTTATCTGATATATTTACCATTATTGTATATTATTTAAATACAAATTTAAGCTTAACCTGTACTATATTTATTAATTTCAATAAATAAATAAAGAATTTAAAATACTAAATTCAATAAGTTCTAAATATAATATATTATAATCTAAATAGAATAAACAGTAATTATCTCCATTTGATTATTTAATTAGAAAAATAAGATTATCTCCCCCTGTTTTTTAAATATTTGCTTTATTTAAAATGAGCCTTTTACTAACATATTCTAAATCATATTATATTTAAACCAAATTCAGATTTATAATTTAATTCTATTTTTTATTCTCAACCCATATTACTTTTCTTATCAAATTTCCTTTTTACTTTAATTTTTTCAATATACATCTGCCTTCCTTAAAAATTGTTAGTTTTATTTATGGTGTCTTTTACATATAAAAAAACCCACCCAATACTTTTGCTGATGAGGAGACGTTGTTTAAAAAAACAATATGTTAAAATTATTGTCCGTGGCTTAATGCCTATCACAATAAAAACATCGTTTCCGAAACGATCGTACAAATTATTGACTTTGTTGTTGTTCCTTCTTATGAAACAGATTTTTAATTTTTAACTCTAATTTGAATTTAAAATTGTCAATCACATTACTAAATATTAAAGTAGCTCTAGGATATTTGCCTATCGAGCTTATTTATATCTGAATTACAACGGGCACTGTTCTTTTCTTGTATTTTAATTAAATTAGTAACTTTACTATCACATTAAAATACACTCTGCTCTTTAGACTACTGTTCTAACCCCCTTTAAATTTATATATATATATATTTAAATAAGGGAGTAGTCACCAACAATGTGTATTTTTTAACATTATTTTATTATTCCGTGTCTTGGTTTTTCACTGAGAATTATGTTTGGATCATTGTAATAATGTTTTTGAGTCATTGAAATCGTTTACGTACGTTTCAGACGGTCTGATGCGTCCTCGTCAGAAATTATTTTTAAATATGTAAAAATGCCGATTTTCAGTTAGTTTGAAGTTTTTCCAAGGGGTGGAGACTTGTAAGTGTTTATGCTGAATTTTTATTGCTTTTTTATGGCTTTTTTATTTGGTTTGTCCAGGGAGATTTTGACCTCTCTGTAGTCAGTTGCTATCTCTTTCTGCTAATGTGTTTTTCTTTTCCTTTAGGGTGGGGTAGGGTGTGTGTGTGTGTGTGTGTGTGTGTGTGTGTGTGTGTGTGTGTGTGTGTGTGTGTGTGTGTGTGTGTGTGTTTGGGAATGTGTATATTTTTATTTGCTTCCTTAGGAAGGCGGCTGTGGTCCGAGGTCGTTACTAATGTGTATGTGTGGGGAGGGGGACTGGCTCTTCTGAAGTAAGGGTAGGGGTGCTTTCATTCTATTTTGATATTTATTTCGTTTAGATTGTATTTTGTATTAAAATTTCGTTTCTTAGTGTTTTGTCCGAATGAATTATTATAAATTATTACAATGATCCAAACATAATTCTCAATGAAAAACCAAGACACGGAATAATAAAATAATGTTAAAAAATACACATTGTTGGTGACTACTCCCTTATTTAAATATACATCTTTCTTTCGTTGGAATTTATTAACCCATTATATATATATATATATATATATATATATATATGGCGACCCCCCCCCCCCAAAAAAAAACAGAGGACATTCAATTGTTTTTCTGAGCATTTTACAGTCAACGGAGAAAAAAGGCAAAAACCCTAGTGTTTTGATGTGATGTTTTGAATATAATAAACTAGTTATGACCAAGTTTCATTTCATTCGGACAAAACACTAAGAAACGGGGTTTAATTAGAGTTGGGGCCCGTTTTTTTGGGGGAGGGGTCAACTTGTATATAACGGTAACTTAAAATAATAATAATAATAATAAATGTTTAAATTCAACTATATCTCTCGCGGTTGACACTAGCCGAATGGTTTGGGTCCTTGCTAATGAAGCCAGACATGCCTTCTGTTGCCGGGGTTTGAATCTCTCAACTGGTGTTAATCGTGTTACCCTGCACTGATGATTCCCGAAAGAATGAAACACTAGTGTCTATAGGTATTTATTTAATAATTATATATATATATAAGAGAGAGAGAGATACGATTGAAAAGAATAGGCACTAATAGAAACAGTTTATTTCAATAAACATAATTTATAGAACAAAATCAAAAATAAATGGTCACAATTTAATAACGAATACTTGGTTGACATTTCCTTTGCTGTTTTTAATGTGAGGACTCTTCTAGAAATGGTGTAGATCAGTTGACAAATATCATCTTGAGGAATTTCTTGGCATGTCTGACGCAATAATGCTGAAAGTTCAAGCTTAGAGGATTGCTTTGTTTTCTTTTTTTTTTACACAGTGATCACCACTTATCAAGGCCCGGAAGCCACTCAGGGATAAGAGTTATTGCAAGTACATTACGTTAGTGTGGAGATTTGATGAAGTGTTTAATTAGGGGGGCGGTTCATTAGGAATTTGTTAACATTGAACTTGAAGACATCCAAATTGTAGTCCGGAGGGAAGCAGGCAGACGGAACAGAGTTCTACAGGCGTGCAGTTCTAAGAAAGAAGCTTTGTTCATGGAATCCGCGTTTTGATTTAGGAACAGATGACTTAGTCTTTTGTTTAACCTTTTTAAATCATTACTATATGTTGGTCAAAGAGTGGGAAAAATTTTTCACAGTGGATTCAGCTAGACGGGTGTTTTTCGTGAAAGATTGGCGAGGGGGGACCAGGGATTGGAGTTCAGACGAGCACCTGCCATGGAAATAACGATAAAACAAGGATAGGCTCGCAACGTCTCTTCTGTGGGAGAGAGGTTGCATGGTAGAGAAAAGGGCATCCCCCACATAAACCACGAAGTCTATTTTGTACTCTGTCAAGGCATGATAGGCTGTTTTTGGCAGCTCCTGCCCAGATATGGCAGCAGTATTCCATCCTTGAATGTACTTGGCTTTTATATAGATAGAGAATTGCATCAGTAGTGAGATATCTTCTGGAGCGGTAGAAGGTTCTGATCTAATGTGAAGGTTCTGATCTAATGTACCCCAAATGTTTTCAGTTGGGTTCATACAGTTATGTACGCGTCTATATATTTGCTTAAAATATTTTGCCTACCAAACTCCTGTGAGTTTTTGGTCTACAGACATGAAACTTAATATATAGGGTATTCGAACCCATGCAAAACTTTATATTTGGGTTTTGGCAAAAAAAAAAACGGTGCAACAGTGTGAAAATTAAAAAAAAAATGGAATATGCATGCGTAACGTAATAGCTATGAGTTCACGTTTTAATTTTTAGTCTTGCAGGAAACTTCATATCTTCAGGCATGTCTTCATAGCTCAAAGGAAAAAGTAAATCATAAGGCAAACGTTTTAATATCGATTCTCGGTGGTGACGCACTAGTCTTTTGTTTAACCTTTTTAAATCATTACTATATGTTGGTCAAAGAGATAATTATTCCCAACTCGCATTTAGGTAAATATGCACTTTCGTATAAATAATTGAATTCGTTTAAAAAGTATCGCTAATAAAAACAATTAAAAAAGATCTATATCATAAACGCGATATATTCACCCAGTTGTAGAGGTTTAGGCTTCTTATCATGAGATCCCCATTTCGAATCTCGCTAGATTCAGCCATTCTGATGAGTCGTAGATGACGAAATACGTCTCAGTTGATAATTATATTAAAACAAAAACACAATATATATATATTGTGTTTATATATATATATATATATATATATATATATATATATATATATATATATATATATATAGCCCGTAGAGTTTAGTTTCCTAGAAGTACATCCAATGAAACAACATGTGTCTACCAACGAGTGCTCAATGAGTGAACAGAGCAGGTATATTAAATTTATTTATACAAACATTAATGGCTACATATGTGCATACATGTTTCTGTAATCACCCGCGTTGATTACAGAAACATGTATGCACATATGTAGTCATTAATATTTGTATAAATAAATTTTATATATATATATATATATGTATATATATATATATATATATATATATATATATATATAACTACTTCATTTATCCACATAAATTTAATATACGAAAGTATAGATTTATGCGTAAACTTTAAGTATTTACTTCAAAAGTGCTCAATACGTAGGTAGAGCTAGTTAGTAATTTATAATCGCCATATATATTTTATAAATTACTATATATATATATATATATATATATATATATATATATATATATATATATATATATATATATATAATGAGAAATAGCATTCCGAAAAAAATTTTAAAAATACAAAAAGAAAAAATCAAGTTATGTATTCATCAACATTTCGTCTTTATTTCGAGACTTCCTTAAGAAAATATCAAAATAAAAACGAAACTTCGATGAACACATAAAATGATGTGTCCTTTATATATATATATATATATATATAATATATATATATATATATATATATATATATATATATATATATATAGAGAGAGAGAGAGAGAGAGAGAGAGAGAGAGAGAGAGAGAGAGAATAAGTTTAAGAATACAAAGAGTAAAGTTACATAGGAACTTTTTTGCATTATAAAATCAATAAAGATTACAGGTAGAGGAATGAGAGAAAAACTTCTTTAGCCCATGGCATTTCGAAGCTAAATACCTCTTATCAGATGAGAGGAAAAGCCGGACTTTTTTAAATGTAAGCTTAAAAAGACAACACCGCCTTTGAAAACATTAAGATTAGAAATGGAAAACTTTTTAGATTAGAATTGGAAAAAAATGATAGAGGTGATATGAAGGGGATTAAAAAAAGGAACAGAAAACACAATAAATGCTCAGAAATATACAAAACAATATATAAGAAAATGAAATAATACGGAGATGAACATCCGGACAAAAGAGTCTCATTGTTTTTAGATTTTTGTTATCATCTCAGCTCAGGTATTTCTTTTACTTACAAGAATATAAACGATTCCCCTTAATCTCTATATGTGCCTAAATCTAAACGCAGATTCCATGAATAAAGCTTCTTTCCCAAAACTGCCAAAAATTGTTCCGCTAGCCTACTTCTCGGTTGCATTCAACATGGTGACTTTCAAATCCAATATAAACAAGTTCTGTTTGAGCCGCCCCATAAATAATCAAAGTCTACCTAATTTACACAGTTAACGATTACTACACTACTACCTTACATTCATTAAGCCTTATGCTTGAGTAGCCTTCGGGCCTTAATCAGTAGTGATTCTCAAGTAAAAAAAAACATAGGTGTGTGTGTGTCTGTGTGTGTATGTGTATATATGTATATGAAAGACACCCGAATTGAACTTTTATCAAACGCGGAAGTATTTTTAAGTCAACACAGTAATAATGTCTCCATCTCCCCGAAATAAAATCGCTACGCACACTTTTTTACGATTACACTTTTTTAAGATTTATTTTACTTATTATTTTTATTTACTTACGATCAACAAGAGATCTGTCATAGACATGTTTATCAATTCTTAAAGTTTATTTCGAGAACCGCGTTATATTACTGAAGATATGTTGATATGATTGACCCGGATATGAGATTCCATTTTCTGAATCAGGATTCGCTATTCTTTTGTACTGAAAGTTTTCTTTTCTTTTCTTTTTTTTTTCAAGCAAGATTAAGTTACGTTTTTCATGTTGCAAAGTTGTTTACGCGCCATAATTAGAATCACTAAATCTGTCATTCATAAATAATTTTACCACTCTTCCTTTCTTTTGAAACAAAACGTCAATATTTCGTCATATAAAAATACATATGACGCAAAACGATCCGCCCTTAACTTTCCATTATTTTAGGAATAATTCCTCGTTGGGAATTTCCAATTATAGATTTTATTGTTTCAGACTACATGTAAATGTGACAGAAAATCAGGACGTAGGGAATATCTGGTCAGGTACACAAGTTCTTGAGGAGGTATTACCTCAGTAGAAGGTAATGACGTAGGGGGAAAATTGAAAGAAAGTCTGATGTCTTAGCCGATATCTCTATGACGTCACTGGAAGTCAAAAGCGTTGAAATTAACCGAATTCAATCCAACGGTGATGATAACTTGCGAAAATATCGGCGAAAAAATTGACCCCTCCTTGTAAAAACGGCCGAGTTTAGCGTGAAGGAATTAGTGTTTTGCGCCAACTTTTCGATATTTGTCGTCCGATACGTCGTACTTCAAAATGATACCGATCTTATCAGGATCTGCCGCCTCTGTCGAAAGTTTTTGCGAAACAAACATACATTTAAACAGACAGGTGAGATTTATATTATTCCAGCGGGGGTACCCGGCGTTTCCCGGGGGTTTAGAGGTGTGCGTGCTTTTTGTTAAATCAAAATAAAAGAATAATAAAAAAAATCGTTGCCCAGGTGATTGTGTCGGGGGGGGGGGGTAAAAATGTTTTGGTAAGTAAGTAGGAAGGATCGAACCCGAAGCCTTGAGGCAAAGTTGGAAAATAAAGTGTGAAAAAAAAAACGTGCGACGTTAACCGATCAGCCATCAAGAAATAGTAACGGAAACATGTTTGAATTTATTTAAGTACTATAATCCCCTCTAAACTCGGGTAATTTCAGCCTCCCAACAGGGCTCAAGAAGCTTCTGTTAACTTCAGTAAATAGAAAACGTACATAAACTCAATGAATGAAAGGGTGTTTAAATTCCATTCTAGGTGTTTAGGCAAAAAAAAAAGACTACGGTAGGTAGGCGCGAACGTGAAAATACGTCATGGAGCACTGCAACTGAGTTTAGTGATTTTAAGTAACTTAATATGAAAGAAGTGAACGGTTGTATAATGCAATGTGATATGAAAGTGCATTTACCTGAATATCGGCTGCTAAGTGTTATTCGATGAGGGTACGCTAAAAGAAAAACAAGCGTGTTATAAGTAAGACTTGGAGACCAATTGAGTTTGTAGTAAAACATGGAATCAAAGGTTAGTTCGATTCGGTTAAGTCCATGGTACGTTCACCCAGTAGAAAGTATTGAACGAAAAGGAACGTTAAAATTCCATTCCAGTTTTTTAAAGCAAAATGAAATAAAACGGAAATGATGCTTTATACTTTTATTTTATAAAAAAAATGGAAAGAATCATTTTTAGTGTAAAAATGTTGGGGGAAAAATGACATTATTGTTTATGTTCCCAGTAGGCCCCTCTCGGCAAAGAAATGAAACTCAATTTATTTATTTGTTCCCCCTCCCCTGGCAATCAGATGAAATTGAATGTTTTGTTTTTAATTGTATCTGAATGTCTTTGAGCGGAAAATTGAAAGAATCACTAATTTTGTATAGCAAAAACTGGTAAAAAATTCCCACATTATAAGTTAAGGCGAATAAGTGAAACTGAATGCATGTTGTTGTTTTTTTAAGAGAAATATATGAAAGGAAGAAAGTGGGAAAATATATTCGCGTTTTTTAGGCAACTTTTTAATAAACATATTTAACGAAAAGGTGGCATTCGACTAGTTAGTGTATTTCATGAAAGAAAGAAAAATGTAAAAAAAAAAAATTATTGAAATCCGGCGTTCTACAATGGAAAACAGTGAACTGAGCAAGCCTAAATGGACTATGCATTTTGTAAGCGCGTTTTGCGTGAATGGCGTAATTGATAAAATTACATGGAAGAAGTGAACGGTTGTATAATGCAATGTGATATAAAAGTCAATTTATCTGAATATCGGCTGCTAAGTGTTATTCGATGAGGCTACGCTGAAAGAGAAACAAACGTGTCATGATTAAAGTTGGATACGTAAGTAAGAGTTGGAGACCGATTGAGTTTGTAGTAAAACATGGAATCCAATGTTTAGTACGTTTCGGGGTTTTTTTTTGTAAACGCGATTTTCTATGTATAAACTGAAGTCGTATTGCAGAACACGAATTTCTGTAAGAGTGTTTGAATAGTATTCTATGCAATTTGTTGAAGTAATATAAATGGTAATTATGCAACGTAAAAGTAAACGTGGGATAAGAATTGACGTTTGTGGGAATGTCGGTATCGGTTAATTCGGTGGTGCGTTTCACCCAATAGGAAGCATAGAACGGGAAGGCACGGTAAAATTCAATTCCAGTTTTTTTTAAGCAACCACGAAGTAAAGAACCCCCCCCCCAAAAAAAAATAATAAAAAATGTATATATATAAGAGAAAGCCTCAAACCACATTATCTCCTCCTAACAAGCCTCCTTACAATCATAGTTGCTTACACTGCATGAGCTCTACTCAACCCCTTTATCCAGTAACAATGAAATAACAATGTCCCTAATTCACTTTGAGGAGTGTAACTATTTAGCAGATATATAACCTCTATCAAACTAACCCAATAACATTAACTAACCGCGCGGGGTCGCAGAAATACCTGGATTAGAACCCAGGCGCGGAGCAAACCCTCTCAGTGGTGACGGACCCAGGAGATCTTTCCAGATCATCCGTCTAGGAGAAGGAAAACTCTGAAACTACACCAAAGAGGAGGGAGGCCTCTTCAGTCTTGGATGACAACCTTCCTAGAGCTGGTGACTCAAACAAATTACTGGCTTGCAAACCTAAATTGCTTAAGGAGTAGATAGGTCCTGCCTATCGCCCGGCTTCTATACTCCTTCTTTGCCTATTAGTCAGGCGCAGAGATACTATCACAGTGATTCGACAGAAACACCCATTGGTAGATCTTGTTTCTTGTCTAGGGCAATGAACGCCGTTTCCCCCACTCCCGACACAGCCCACCCCTAAAGTTGGGCACTTGAGAATGCTTGAGTACCATATATGCCTGAGCAATTAGATTGGGTTGACCTTCCTCTGATGGGTTGAGGGTACCGGATTGACAGTTACTGGCTGCTGTTTCCGACGGGTAGTACAGGCACCCTAACTCTTTGGTAGCGCTTAGAGCGGCTGCTCCATATCGGGATGTTTGCAGTGCCATGGCGCGCATGGAAAGGGACCCTGCACTCATCCCCGGTGGGCTTTCCTGAGGCCACAGTCCTAGTTGATGGAGGGTCAGCTGATGGTCTACTTGTGATGCATGTGGTATTCTGCATAACCTCCTGTTCGGCTTCCCCTAACCTAACTGAAACTCGTTAAAAAATGATGATAGTACAATCTAAAAATAAGCTTAAACCAGGCTTAGGGTCAAACAAATCCAACTTGCCTCCTCCCTTGAGGATTGCATTCACAAATATCCGTGGGCTTAGAACTAATTTAGCTGATGTTGAAGCATTTCTCCTAACAAATACCCCGGATATCTTAGCACTAAGTGAGACTAACTTACACTCCTCCATTCCCTCTTACTACTTTAACACGCCTGGATATCTCCCACTCTGCCGTAAGGACTCTGACAGACATATGCACGGACTTGGAGTTTACATTCGTAATACCCTTCCCTTGACTAGAGAAACAAACCTAGAAACGGATGATCAAGCCTTTATGTGCTTTAGACTAATCATGCAACACAACATTAGCTACTTTTACTTTCTCTACCGCTCTCCCTCGACCCAAAACTGCACCATAATAAACAAAGTATCTGACAGCATAGACACAGCACTCTCCTTTGACACTAGCGCCCAAGTACATGTATTTGGTGACTTTAATGTTCATCATAAAAACTGGCTTGGATTCTCTACTTACACAGATACAGCAGGCAGCGCAACTCATAGCTTCTCTGTATCTCACTCCCTATCGCAAATTGTTACTTTTCCAACCCGCTTCCCTGATCAGGAAGAACACGCATCACTATTAGATCTGTTTTTGACCACAGTTCCTGATGACTGTGTAACGAAAGCCGACAGCCCACTTGGGAACGCTGATCATGCGGTGATAATGGTTGAAATCGCCCTAAACTCTAGACCCAAAACTGAAGAGCCAGTGCTCAAAACAACGAGATATTATAAAAAGGCTGACTGGGAGGCCATCAAAGATCTTATCAGAGACGCCCCATGGGGAACGATTTTTTCTCTTCCTGCTGAAGAGTGTGCAACCGAGACCACTGAATGGTTTAAAACTGCAATCGAAGTGCATGTTCCCATGCGGAAATTCTATAGCAAGCCCCACTCTCCCCAATGGTTTACTTCGACTTGCGCAACTGCCATTGCCCAAACGCAGCATGCATTCCGCAGGTTTAACCGACATGAGTCCAGTTCAAACAGACAGAAGTACATAGAAGCTAGAAGTAACGTTAAGAAAGAAATAGCGACAGCTAAGAGGGAATTTATGGAAACCACTAAAAAACACATCGAAGCACAAAAACTAGGAACTCGTGACTTCTGGAAAATCTACAACAGTGTAGTAAATAATGGGCAATCAACAATTCCTCCACTAACCAACAATCACGAGGTTCTTTGCTCAGCAACCGAGAAGGCTAACATGCTTGCCAGTCGGTTTGCCTTAAATTCCCCACTGGACCCTCTAAACCACCCCTACCTCAATTTCCTATGCGGACAGACGCCACGCTTGACGATCTAATAATCACCCCTGCTCAGGTGCATGCTATCATAAAAAACCTTGACACTTCAAAAGCATGTGGACCCGACCTCATCCCAGCTGTGCTATTAAAAAAGTGCTCAGCCGAAGTAGCTCCAGTTCTCTCCAAACTCTACAACAAATGACTTAATGAATCTTGCTTTCCGGGCTGTTGGAAAACTACTTCTGTGGTACCAGTATTCAAGAATTCTGGTGAAAGAACTGACCCATTAAATTATCGCCCTATTAGCCTCCTCCCACTTTTTGCCAAAATATTTGAGACCTTAATTAACCATGCTCTAGTCCGGCACCGTACAGATGCTAAACTTCTGAACGACCAACAATATGGATTTAGACAAGCCCGTTCCACGGCAGACATCCTCACTGTAATCTCTGAACGCATATACCATTCACTGAACAAAGCGGGAGAGAGCAGAGCGGTAGCTCTAGATATATCCAAGGCTTTTGACAGGCATGAGGGTCTCCTCAGGAAGATTAGATCATACGGTATCACTGGTAGAATACTTAACATAATTAAATCCTTCTTAGATAAGAGAAAAATCCAGGTTGTCCTCGACGGTCGTACATCTAAACAATATGATATAAATGCGGAAGTGCCCCAGGGATCTATCCTTGGACCTCTGCTGTTCCTGATATTCATAAATGACCTCCCCGACAAAATTGCCTCTGAGATGGGTATATATGCTGATGACACCACACTCTATAGCAGGCACGACAGAAAAACAAATGAACATATATCTAAAGTAATGGTAGAAACACTAGAGGATGACCTCCAATCAGTAGTGGAATGGGGACAAAAATGGATGGTAACGTTCAATGCCGCCAAGACTAAACTGGTTTCATTCAATAATTACAAGAAACCTTCTCTATCACCTATAGCAATGGCCAACGACTCTTTATATGAGAGTACGTCTCTCAAGCTCCTTGGCCTAACGTTCACAGGAAACATGAGCTGGAACAATTACATCGAGAGCATTGCCAGGGCCGCTGCGAGGAAGGTGGGCTCTCTCTACCGTGCTAGAAAACTTCTTACACCCGAAAGTATCCTGTACCTCTACAAGGCCACTATTCGCCCATGTATGGAGTATTGCTGTCATATTTGGGCTGGTGCATCGGCTACTAGTCTCTCGCTCCTTGACAGGGTTCAAAAGAGAGTCGCAAATCTGATAGGCCCTAAACTGGCATCTAAGCTTCAGCCTCTGTCCCATCGACGAAACGTTGCATCCCTCTGCCTGTTCTACAAGTATTATAATGGTGAATGCTCTGACGAACTGCAAGCACTTGTGCCCCCACGACGTGTGCACCCTCGAGAGACCCGACAAGCTGCAAAATCCCACCCCCACACTGTAGAGATCCCTAGATGCAAAAGATCTTTCTACTCCAGTAGTTTCTTCTCCAGAACTGCTAGACTTGTGAATTCCATTCCAGGTCACTGCTTCCCCAACTGTACTGACTTGCATAAGTTCAAGTGCAACGTGAACCAACATCTCGCTTCCCAAATCTCTACATAGTACCCCAGTAGATGTTTCCCCTGATAGTAGCCCCCTACACCAAAGTGGCAATGTGCCTTGTTTGGGGTGAAAATGTAATAAAAAAAAACCGGCGTTCCTTCGTAACTGTCCCTTGTGAACGAACCCGGAAACGGTGTAAGTGGTGGCGGGGGAAGGGGAATTAATTAGAGAGAAAAGATTTTACTACTTCCATTGATTTTAACCGATTGTGGTAGTGAACTTTCAGCAGAAAAATATAGGAATCTACGATTATCGAGGAAGTGGAGAGGTAATATGCCTATAACACACCTCCGATATTGTGCTGCAGTTTGTGCATATTACATTTGCATGAAATGCCTTGGTTCTTAATCCTATTAAAGTCAGAATCAAAGGGGAAAAATGAGTTCATTTTATATATATAGGGACTAGCTGGGGTGTCCGACGTTGCTCGGATGTTTGTCGGTGTGTGTGTATAGGGAAAGAAAGGTTTGGTGGGCAGGGAGGCTTGACCCCCAGCGTTTAGGGAAACGAAAGTAATAGTATGATAAATTACCGCGACGCTACGAGAGCAGCGGAAATGAGAATGGTTGAAATTAAACAATGAATGATTTCGTGCGTAAATTAAATAAGGTCAGACATAAAGCCATAGGGAATGAAATCCCGCACTCAACTTTGGCTGCATACAAGTTTCTGCGTAGTTGCTTGTTTCCCCAAGATGTTAACCAGCTCGCTATAAAAAGAGGATTGTCCAAATAAATAGCAATTGTCTAATATGACGAGGTTTTCCCCGCATTGATCAAAGCTGGTTGTTTTCTGGACGTCTTCGGCGGGAAAGCCAAGGAACCGACTTCGTTTCAATTATTTTCACTTTATTTATACTAAAAAGCCAAAACAAACACGCGGGACTACGAGATAGCGTGGATTTTATGAAATGAAAGTCGCTCAAATAAAAGAGAGAAACGACCACCTTTTGTAAATTGGAGATTTTATAATCTAGGGAGTATATAAAATGTTCTAAAAAACAGTCACCTCCCGAGCGCCCCCATCCCGAAAAAAAGCCTTTGCCGTACATACAAAGAAAAACGCGCGCGCGCGCACACACACACACACACACACACACACACACACACAAACAAACACATTTTCGCTTTTATATTGTAGATATGATTCACATATTTAAATTTATTATAGCTCGCATATTATAATGGGATAACTAACACGTAAAAATAATAACAAACACGTTATAATGTAAATAAGTCACACGTTATAAATGATCATTTATAGATTATATAAGGATAACTAACACATTATAATGGGATAACTCACACGTAAACTCACACATTCTAAGATAACACACATTATAATGAGATACCTTACACGTAATAAACAATTTACTCATCTTAATGGGATACCTCGCAAGTAATAAACGATGACTGCAACGTAACAAATAATTTTCACATAATAATGTGATAACTCACATGAATTAAATGATAACTCACATGAATTAAATGATAACTCACAGTTAATGAATTAAAATTAAAACTCGTACATTATAATTAGATAACTCCTTCATAATAAATGATAACTTACACCTTGTAATAGGTTAGCTCATACGCAATAAATTATTACTTACTCTCGCTATATATATATAAGTTAACATACGCGTAATAAATTATAACTCACACGTAATAAATGATAGCCCGCACAATATGGGATAATTCGCGTTATAAATTATAACCCACACAATGTAATGGAATACTTCACATGTAATAAATGATAACTCGCACATCATAATGGGATAACTTACAAATAAAAAATAATAACTAACACATTATAATGTTATAAGTAAGTCTATGACAACAGCATATTCTTTTCATTGTTTTGACTCTCAGGTGTATATCCGGCACAGTTAGAAACAATTAAACAACCGAGAACCACAACACTCTACATAAAAAAAAATATAAGATGGCAATGAATATATACCTGAGCATCAAAACAATGAAAAGAATAGTCCTAGTTCTAAGTCACAGGTAATTTATGATAACTCACACATAATAATGTTATAACTCACATGTAATAAATGATAACTCACATATTATAATGGTATAACTCAAACGTAATGAATGGAAACTCACATATAATAATGAGATAACCATACACATAAAAATAACTACCACATTCGAATGAGATAACTCACACGTAATAAATAAAACCCCACATATTATAATGGGATATCTCACACGTAATAGATAATGATAGGATAACTCACGTAATAAATGAAACTCATACTTAATTAATAACTCACTTATCATAAGGGAATAACTCACACGTAATAAATAATAAGTCACACGTAATAAATAATAACTCACACGTAATAAATATTTCACACATCATAATGTGATTATTCATACGTAATAAATGATAACACATACATCATAATAGGATAACTCACACAAAAAATATAATTAACACATTCTAATTGGCATGACTTAAATGTAATAAATAATAACTCACACGTAATAAATATTTCAAACATCATAATGGGATAAATCACACGTAATAAATGATAACTCACACATCATAATGGGATAACTCACACGTACTAAATATCTCAAACATTATAATGGGATAACTCACACATCATAATTGGATAACTCAAAAGGTGATAAATGATAACTCACACGTAATAAATAACTCACACGTAATAAATGATTGAAATATTCGTATCCACTTGAATAACCTTTTAATTTTGCATAAATATTAGAAATGCAGACTAATTCATTTCATGCATATTTACATGTGAATATAATATATGTAAAATTACGCTCTATGAGTTTTATTATACTTATTACAAAGCTGGTGGTCTTACTCTCTCTCTCTCTCTCTCTCTCTCTCTCTCTCACACACACACACACACATGCATACACGCACACCCATATATATATGTATGTATATATATAAATGCTGTATATATATATATATGATATATATATAAATGATATATATATATATATATATATATATATATATATATATCATTTATATATATATATATATATACTTCAGTTGGCGTTTTCAGGAATCACGGTGCTCTTATTACTGGTGGTAACACTTAATCTCTCTATATGTGATCCCTAGATTTTCGAATATTCCATTAAAGTTCTCATTTATTTCTCAAACACTGAGTTAGTAAATAATTTAAGTACATAATTTTCCTCTCCTCAATTGACAATGTAAACATGGTCTAGTATTCCTTTCTTTTGATCTGTTTGCTTTACCGGATCTAAGGAGAAGAATTCATATGGTCTGGTGGAGTATCCAGCTTCGTGCTATTATTTAAAATAACATAACTTGTAGAGGGTGTACCATTCCTCGTAAAAGCTAGTGTAGGTTAGCCATGGTGAGATTTATTTGGGTTTCAAATACTATCAGGTTGACAAGAAAAATCTTGTGATTTTGAATATTTGATCGAGGTTTATTTAAAAGGAAAAGTATTCTCATGCCAGGTTTTTCTGACAAACCTTAGAAATTCGAGGACAGTGTCTAGTAGGCATTCAAGTTCTCTCCAGGTATTCAAATTGCTGCGTTTGTTATTATAATGTTCTTATAATCATTACAAATTCGCATTGTTGTTGGATATTTCATGTAAAAGTTATTTCATACACATTAATTAGATTTATGTATTTATGTTTTAATTTTGATCGTAAAATTTTGCTGGAAAAGTGTAAATCATTTTTGTACACATTTTTATCGATTTTCTAAAAATAAATTATATATGAGAGTATGTCGACTTTGTTATGTACCAAAGT
Organism: Euprymna scolopes; assembly: GCF_053919585.1. Lineage (NCBI taxonomy): Eukaryota > Metazoa > Mollusca > Cephalopoda > Sepiida > Sepiolidae > Euprymna > Euprymna scolopes. Next base: position 3,336,753 of record NC_136483.1, read on the forward strand.
TCGTAAAAGTCTAGCCAGTTTGTTAACCGATTTATTTTATTTTCCGGAGTGAAACTAAATGAAACCATTGTTTTTATTTTTATTCACCTCAAGCACATTGCTACTTGTACATAACGGGCTGCTGTTTGTGACCGCATATACAAATACACTCTGTAGGGTGTTAAGCAGCAAGATGTCATTTTATATTACATTTGAACTCATGCATGTCAGTACAGTAAGGGAAGCAGGAACTCAGGAAGAGACTCCAAAACCAAAGGATTTGAATCAATGAACTATTTGAGTAGAAGGCTTTCCAGCATCTATGGATCTCTACAATGTAGGGGTAGGATTTTGCTGCTTATTGAATTAGCTCAGAGTATTTATGCTTCGAGTTCGTCAGAGCACATCGCATTTAAATAATTGTAAAATACACACGATGCAACATTGCAGCGATGGAATGGTTTACAGGGATCTATTAGTTTAGATACTGTTTTGGATTTTCTCTAAGAGCAAGAGACGAGTGGTAGATGCATCGTCCTAGATGTGGCAAGAATACTTCATGCGTAGAGCTATAGCTTACTCTTAGGTGTGATAAACTTTCTAGCACAATATAGAGAAGCCACTTTCTTTGCAGCAACTTTACCAATGTCTTTAATGTATTTGTTCCAATTCATGTTTCATGTGAATGTTAAGCCAGGAAGTTTTAACGAAGAGGTTTCAAGTAGCATATTATTAGTCATAACGATCAATGGTTGAGAAGATTTCTTGTATTTGTTAAAGGAAAATCATCCATTTAAGTTTTCATTTCATTACAGATCAGATGTCATTCTCCAAGGTTTCGGCCATTGCCTTAATTATATGTTCAGTCGTTTTCTGTATAAAAACATAATTATATATAAGTATACATATATATATAAGCATACATACACACACACATATATATATATATATATATATATATATATATATATATATAAGTATACATATATATATATTAAAAAAGTAATTCATAAACATTATTTTACGCCTTTTTAAGCATATCTTATTTGTTAAAAAGACCAACGTTTGCGATGTACGCTTGGGTATTTTAGTCTATTGTGGATATCTTAAAAAGAAAAATACAGGATAATAGAATGCGAAAAAGGAAAATAAAGAAAATAACAAATCGTGAAATATTTGACACTGTTTTCCGAATTTAAAAAGTATAAATGGGATAAGAATTTTGAAGTTTTCAAACAAATAAAATCGCTTAGTCGGTAGCTCAGAGTATCACTAGAAACTATTTTTTTTTAATTCATAATGATCGGTTAATTATTTATGGAATTTACCCCAGATGTATAGCTAATGTTATAGATTGCTGACAATAATAAATGATAAAGGTAACACTTATTCACATCTATCAATAAAGTAGGTGAAATTGTTAATGATATACATTCGCTAAAGTGAAGTGTTAAGATAAGCCACTTCTATTATCTCTCATTGTTTTAAGATTTGCATTGATTGGATGCGATTTCGATTTTGAAGATATAATTTTCATGTTATCTTCGATGCCTCTGTTTAGTCTCGAAAGACAAAGGATACCTCCTGTAGATGCAGTTGCGCGTGTAATTATGTGGCAAGGGTTGCGCAATCAACAACCACACCTCTGCTGAATCGATACTGTTTGAGTCCAGTGACAAGGACAAGTTCAGGACGACTGGAAACAATGCCGAGATAAGCAGAGAGCACATACAGCACCTGCAAGTCCCAAATGGTCACCCATTTATGATTCAGGATCATCTTTGCTTAACTTTGGTGATCTGACAGAAACCAGTGTGTCAAACATAATTACGCCGTTTTCATGTTATATCTATCTATCTATCTATCTATCTATCTGTCTGTCTGTCTGTCTGTCTGTCTGTCTGTCTGTTTGTCTATTATACTAAATCAAAGTTATTTGACACTTTTTACTTCAGGCAATAATTTGTAATCATAAAAAATATACATTAAACATTTATCACTTTTGAAATCGATTCATAAAGAAAATAATTTTATTAGCATAATTAACCGTAATTTGCAATGAACTGACCAAATAGCCTATGTCTTATAAGCTTTCTATCTATCAGTTGTACTGTCCTTATATCGTATGTTGTTTGATATTGCGCTCTCATTTTTCGCTTCTGTCTTTGTCTCGCACAGTGCATTGAATAGAGCGCTCAGAGTCAGTAGCCTTTTGTCAGATTAGAGTAAACTGTCCCTGTTCATTAACAAAAGGTAATGAAATTTATTATAAAACTCAAGATTAGAAGCGTTCATTATAAACAAAAAATATCACTACAAGTAGTAGTTCTATTTAAACTGTAACTGAAGATTGAAAAAGAGAATGAGAAAGCGCATGAGCAAGAGAAACATTGCAAACAAAACAAAAGACTAGTTTTGAATTTGTTTTGTTATTATTTGATTTAAGTATATTTGGCAATTCACATTTTTCTAATTAAAAATTCAAATCAACTTTTAATACAACGGGTATCATTTTCCTGATATGTATCAGGTAAAATGAGATGTTCCCCTGTTTCATAGATTCAATAGCTTAATAAATAAAAGTGCGGTAACAAATGTTCAATAATAAAAATCATTTTCAATCACATTAATTGATTTTACTTATTCGATAAAAGAAAGTTAGTGGAGGTTTTGCCCTTTAAATATTGCTACGACTGCCACCCATTGCACCGAGTAATTAATTTAGTAAAATACATATCTATTATTTCACTTATTTCTTACGTCACAGATGCGCATTATAGGATAATCTTTCGCATTTTCTAACATTAGCACATGACTTAAATTTTATTTTTATTAAACCTAAACAAGGCACATTACCACTGAGATGAATGAGACTACTGAGAATTAGGAGCTAAATTAATAGGGACACATTAAATGAATCAGTCGACTCAAAGAAACAGCACATATGCTAAAAAAAGAAAATTACTAAGCAGACCAAGCTTAGACATTAATGGCATTTAGAAACCTCTAATTGTAGGGGAAAAATTGTACACCCTTAAAAATTGGGCGATGGAAAGGAGATAATCCCCTGTCGATCTTTATTAGAATAGCCTTCCTTTTGTCAATCAATTTTTTCACACATGCGAAACTACAGTCATAAAACAGAGACTAACTCCAAGAATATGCAAATATCTACAGAGCTAGTAACTTTCCTCCTTTCTTTACCCCAAAAACAACCAACATGCCTTAAGTCGGCCGAAGGCCAAACCGAGCGAAAGGTTACACAAATACAATTCAAGATGAGAACAATACTCCGATCAATAGTAATATAAACTAAATGAGGAGTTGTGGAACGAGATGTTTGTTAACGTTGCATTTAAATTTCTGCATGATCATACAGACAGAGAAACTGGAAGCAGAAAAGGAATCCAAATGGGCTAGCAACACGAAGACAGAAACTATTAGAGTAGAAACCCCTATGAAGTCTAAGTAGCTTAATAGTGAAGAAATGCAGGTGTCTTGATTATCGGGTTGGTTAGTGTATTTACGCTGTGGAGCCATTAGAGCAGTAATACTTGTAAAACGAGATCACATATGCAGCACTGGGACACAGTATGGGACATACTTTTTATTATGTAGGAGTCGACACTTATCAAGACGTGAACGCCACTCGAGGATAAAGGTTAATGAGTATACATTAGTCACAGAGATGACAGCATATTAATAGTGGTGGAAATGGAGTAGAAATGGGCTCAACAAGAACATTTAGATTGGACTTGAAGACAATCTTATTGTAGTCGTTTGGAAAGCAGACAAGTGTAACAGAGTCCCACAGGCGGCCATTTCTAGGAAAGAAGCTGTTCATAGTATTTGCATTTTAATTTAGGCATATATAAAAATGGGGGGATCGTCGATAGTCGTTGTAGCTACCGTGTTGTATTCAACTGGGAGGCAGACCAGCGGAACAGTGTTCCACAGACCGGCAGTTCTGGGAAAGAAGCTTTGTTAATGGAATCTGCATTTATATTTAGGCACAGATAGAGATTGGGGGAAATCGTTTATGTTGGTAGTAGCTAGTCGAGTGTTTTTGTAAAAGTTTGGCAAGGGGGACATGGGCTGGAGTTCAGTCGAGCACTTGCCATGAAAATAACGATAGAAAAGAGACAGGCTCGCAATGTGTCTTCTGATGGATAGAGGTTGCAGGAAAGAGAAAAGAGCATCACCTCTTAGGTTTCAAAGCCAATTTTGAATTCTGTTAAGGCCGGTTTTAAACTCTATCCTACCCAGATGTTGCAACAGTACTCCATTTTAGGGCGTGTCTGGCTCTTATACAAATAGAAGATTGCATCGCCAGTGAGATAACTACTCGAGCGGTAGAGTTATCCAACCATTTTTCCAGCGATCTGGGCAACAGATTTGAGTTATGTGTTCCATTTCAGATCAGGAGTAAAGGTCAGTCAGAGAAGCTTGTCAAAACATTGAGCTCCCCTAAAACGAGAGATTCATTTCAATTTCGTTTATGAAGATCAGGAACAATAAAGGTCAATGGATGGACTCCTGGGGTGCACCAAGATTACTGTTCTGTTGTTTGTACGTACAACCATCGGAGAAACCATGGATTTTTATTTTGGAACAGGGAGGGGGGTGCTAGAAAGGATATTAAATAATTAGTAATAACATACAAATAAATTTTCATGAGAAGACCTTCACGCTATACCATATCAAAGGCTTTAGATCTATCAAGCGCTAACTTTTTAGTTTTGCCTGATTATCAAGTGTATTGTATACAGAGATGGCTGTTAGGATATTCGAAGTAGAACGTGCTTATCGGCATTTATACCCATGAGCAAGATTGATTAAGATTTACAGGTGTTAACGAGGAGCCGTATTAAACTGATGAAGCAATAATTTTGCGGGACAGTTATTTAAATAGAATTCTTGAACAAAGAGGTCATTTTTATCAGGAGACCAAGATTCGGCGAGCCATTTCTTGAGGAAAATTGTTTTAAATTATTCAAGGCAAATTATGTTTAAACTTACAACAAAAATAATTTCATTAAAAAAATAATAGCACATATTAAATATATTTTAGATTAAACTAGCTGGCACCCCGGTATTGCCTGGTCGTTACAATACGCTTAAGCTTGATATTTTAATTTATGCAGTGTGTATTATTATAGAATCAACCCTCTATTAATTATTATATATTTCGAGGAATAATTTGCCCGGTGGACTAATTCACAAAAAAAAAGATAAATAATAATAATAATAATAATAATAATAATAATGATAATAATAATAATGGTGGTGGTGGTGGTGGTGGTGGTGGTGGTGGTGGTGGTGGTGGTGGTGACGACGACGACGACAAATATAATAATAATAATAATAATAATGATAATAATAATAATAATGTTATTCATCAAATTTCGTCTGTGTTTGTTTACAATATCACGTCAGCTTACATTGGGGATTTATGATCTTAAAACTATCTTAATATTTTATATTACATCGGCCAAGGTTACACTGGTGTAACGTAAAATCTTCCCCTGTAATTTTTTTTATCTTTAAAAGAAAATAGACTATTTCAAGATCGAATTTTTTCGATTTTCGATTTTTATCAGATGAATTTCTGTACAAAACCTATTAAAGAACACTGCCAGTCAGATAAATTACATTTGTGTGAAAGTAGCAAAAGATAGGCTCAGCCGTTTCAGAACCTATGAGGAACTCTCTCACCCCCCCACACACACAAAGCGACTTTTATATAACAGTAGATAGTTATATTAGCAGATAAAAACTTTACAGTAATTCTTACGCATACCTGCTTCCACACATGACATTACAATAAGTGTTATCGTACAGAATAACTACATCAACAACTTTAAGTTTAATGGTGAAATTAAAGTTTAACAATCTTTCTCCATTTTATCTACAAAACAATATAAGTAAAGCAGTTCCAACAGTTTATTTTGATTTTTGCAAAACTTTTATTTAAAATAATGAATACATTAAAATAAATGCTTTTTGAAACTAAACTTATATTTAAAATAATGAATGCATTAACAGAAACAGCTTTTAAAACCAAACTCATATTTAAACAAATGAATTCAATAAAATAAATGGTTTGCATATAAACATTCATTGGGTGATTTGGAACAAGCTAAATTGCTCACGTAGGTAGAATAAAGTAGAATAAAGATCGTGACTATTAATTGAATATTTATTAAAATAATTTCAATATTTACATCTAACAAAATCACACTAAAAATACAATATACCTCGCAACTATATATATATATATATATATATATATATATATATACATATATATATATATATATATACATATATATATATACATATATATATATATACATATATATATATATATATATACATATATATATATATATATACATATATATATATATACATATATATATATATATATATATACATATATATATATATATATACATATATATATATATACATATATATATATATACATATATATATATACATATATATATATATATATATACATATATATATATATATATATATACATATATATATATATATATACATATATATATATATATATATACATATATATATATATATATATACATATATATATATATATACATATATATATATATACATATATATATATATACATATATATATATATATATATATATATATATATATATATTGATTTACTCACCTTCACCCGAAACAAATTATCACTTGGACGTAAGAGGCTACTAATTGGGGACATGCCTTACGTTGACTTTGAACTTCTGCATATCAGTACAGTTAAGGAATCAGGTAGGAGGAAGAGATATCTAAAGTCTAGCCATTCTAAGGAATAAGATATTAGAATAGAAAACTTTCCGACATTTAGGGACCTCAACAGTGAAGGGGAGTGATTTTGTTACTAAACAGGTTTGTCGGGGATATGTAGGCCGATAAGGCAGAAGTGCAATGAGTTTGTCAGAGCACATTTCATTAAAATGCTTGAAAAACAGGCACAGGATATTCTTAGATATGAGTAGTTTTCTAGTACAATAGAGAAAGCCCACTTTCTTTGCAGCAGCCTCCGCAATATCATCAATGTATTTGTTCGAGTTCATATTTCATGTGAATGTTAAGCCGAGGAGTTTGAAGAAAAAATTCTCAGGTAGAGAGTTATTTGTCATGGATATTGATGGTTGGAGAGGCTTCTTGTAATTGTTAAGGGATAGCAGCTTAGTCTTAATCGCATTAAATGTTACCTTTACGTCCCCATTCAACTACGGTTTGAATGTCATTTTCTAAGGATTAAGCCCGCGTCTTGGATTTGTGTACATTTGTTATATCATCAGCAAATATACGCATCTCGGGCACAATACTATCGGGGAGGTCATTGATGAATATCAGGAATAATAGTGATCCAAGGATCGACTTCTGAAGCACTCTCGCATTAATGTTATGCTGCTTAGATGAACGTCCATCAATGTCTAAGAAGGATATAATTATATTTAGTATTTGTCCAGTTATACGTATGATTTAATTTGCATTAACAGCCTTCATTCTAGACTTTGTCAAAGGCCTTGTATATATCGAGGTCTACAGCCCTGGCCTCACCCGCTTTATCCAGGGTATGGTATATGCGTCCAGAGATGACTGTTCCGTGGGGAGGCATAGTAAATAGGTACAATAGAACGACATTGCCTGAATCCATACTATTTGTTAGAAAGAAGATGAGCTTTTGCAAATAGGTATACTAGTGCTTGGTTGCGTCTCGAAGATTTTGGCGAAAAGGAGGAGGAGGGGGAGACTGATAGGGAGATAATTGAAAGGGTCAATCTTTTCGCCAGAATCCTTTAACACATATACCACAGAGACCATTTTCCAGCTATTAGTGAGGAAAGATTCAGCAAGCCATTTGTTGTAGAGTTTGGAAAGTACGGAAACGCTTAACTGAGCATTTTTTAATTAATATAGCAAGGAGGAGATTAGACCACACGCCTTGAAGTTGTCTAAGTTTTTATGACATCTTGGAAATGTGAAGAGATGATTTTCAGATCATCAATTATGGCTTCCGTTCGCATTAGGAAATTTGGGAGAGAGTTGTTTGTTGGTTCTAGGGTGGAGTTGTTTGTTGGTTCTAGGGTGATGTTGAAGGCGAATCGCCAAGCAAGCTATTCCACCTTTTCGGTTGCTGTGCATGCAACCGTCTGATTGTTGGATAGTAGGGGAATTACTTTATTTCCTTTATTCAGTACACTATTATAAATTTTGCAGAAATCGCGAGTTCCTATTTTCTGCGATTCTATACGTTACCTGGTTATTTCAGCATGCTTTCTCTCTAAACAACTGCCACATTGATCCAAAAAGAAGAGCAAGTCAACATAATTGGATGCAGCAGTCACCGCAGGTTTTATATCAGAGTTTTCCTTCTCCTAGGGAGGTTGTCTTCACTACGGCTTACAGAGACATCTCCTCCCACCATGCCATTTGATCTATGACTGAAACTTAGGTTGCTTGGCACCAGAGCATATTCCACACGCCGGTGGGTCATATATGCCGCAGCTTACATGGCCTAAGCTCCTCTGGAGGTTTTTGTAAGGGTTACCTCACCCTTAGCCTTTGGTTAAATAACCTTGACCCACAAAGCAGTGGAGGTCCAGTTATACGGCGCAGGACACTCGCCGTTCATCATATATATATATATATATATATATATATATATATGCCTGTCTAGCGGCACTGATGAGCTGTGAAACAGCGAAACAGTACTGCATGTGGATGACTATAATGCTCCTAATCTTGGGTTGAGCATATTGGGAAATAAGAACACAGCACATTAAATTTAAATCGGTGGGAAGCCTTGACTGTCATTTGAGCGGTCGGGTTTCGATCCTGGTTATAGGCAGTTGCCTGTCTAGCCGCACTGATGAGCTGTGAAACAGCGAAACAGTACTGTATTTGTGTGACTATATATATATATATATAGGATGGAGCATGCTGCATGAATTTCACTCTATATCTGTGCCTAAATCAAAACGCGGATTCCATGAACAAAGCTTCTTTCTTAGAATTGCACGCCTGTGGAACTCTGTTCCGTCTGCCTGCTTCCCTCCGGACTACAACTTGGATGTCTTCAAGTCCAATGTTAACAAATTCCTAATGAACCGCCCCCTTAAGTAAACACTTCATCAAATCTCCACACTAACGTAATGTACTTGCAATAACCCTTATCCCTGAGTGGCTTCCGGGCCTTGATAAGTGGTGATCAATGTGTAAAAAAAAATGTACGCAGTTACCATAAAAGATTATCTGTTATTATTTTAGTAAGAACGAATTGCTATTTCGGTCAATGTGCAGTGGTTGTTCAACCTGCAGAGCGTGTTTATTACGAAAGCCGTTCTTAAAATGAACAATGACCGCAATAGTAATTCCTTTGGGCATGCAAAAAAAGTGCAGTATCCTCCATCCTACGTATAAATATTTCATTTCGTTTAAATTTCAATATAATTTATGCAATTACGCATGGAAAAATTAACAAATTAACAAATGTTTTTTTTTTTTTATTTCAGCATGAAAGATAACGAAATAGTAAATCGTTCTTAATAAAATAATAACATTGTAAAGTAGGCACGCCTCGATAAATGACATAATTGTACACATTGGAAAAAAGTGGCGATATTATTTTATTAAGGAAGATTGGGTGTGTTGGATAAGCGTGTTATTTTTGTCATTTGTTTTAAATTAATTCATTCTATGCAAATCTGCCCGAATAATTTTTGTTTCCCTGCTTTATGCCTTTATTCCTTAAAGAATGAATACGAAAAGCGCATATCGTAAGTACTAATCCTAAGAAACGAAGTGTTTTAATGTGTAGTAAAGATAACACGTCGTCGTCGGCGACGGCATCGACGGCATCGACGGCGTCAGCGTCATCAAACTAAAATAAGTTACATTGTTAATTTAGTAAGAACGGTAATGAATTAGAAATTAGGAGTACAGGAACTAAAATTCATTTTATAAAATAACCGCGAAAAAATAAAATAAAATACGTGGCCTGATAGCTTGGAAGCCGTTTTTTGTTTGTATCGTACGCATTTACTGGGCAAGTGACTTACAGAAATCCCGATAAGCTAAGTTTGTTTATGCATTTTTGACGAACTCTTCCTCGCAGTCTTAGTGGTGTGCAAATGTTTAAGCAAAACTACATAATTTAAGCCAATGAACCACCAGAAAGTGTCCAAAGCTAGACACTATACTGTAATTGTTTTTGGCAAGAATATGTGTGAGACTGACGCCATTTAAAATTTATACTGAACGTTAAATAGGTAGTGTGTAAAGGAAACATTATGTAATGCATATGCATGTAATGACTAGTTAATGACGGTCAAAGTTCAGTAAGGTAAGGAAATCTAGAATTGGCCCGCGTGTCAACTGGTAGCGGTGAGAGCACTAAATAATGAGAGAAAAATAAGAACTTGTTCCTCTGTAGATGTAACGATTGTGAAGGTGTTTCTCAGCAGATATAATGTAACATTTTATTAGCATGAGTGAATGTGGCAGAAATGGTGGTCGTAAGCTACTTAAGATAGTGGCTGTCCAGGTAGATATATTGAATTTGCATGTAACATGTGCTGTTGAAAACCTACGCTACATTGGTCCAGAGCAGAATTTCTGCAATCAAAATATTATATAGTAAATAAATTCATAGTCGGCGTTATGCTGCTCGCTAGCGCGCACGCACACACACACACACACACACACACACACACACATATATATATATATATATATATATATATATATATATATATATTAATATTAACAATATTTTACCAAAACCAAATGCAACCAAATTTTAAAGTTGAAAAAAAAAGCAATTAAAAGCATCGTCTATAAATATTTAACTGTTGATATCAACAGCAGAATAAAGTTTATATATTGCAAGAAGTTTGGAACATTGACCGCGTCGTTTGAAACAACTCCTCGTCGGCTATAGAGCAAACCAATGTTGTATATAAATTCAAATGACCTCTAGGAGAATGTCAATCCCAAAATAAACAAGACAAATACATATATTGGACGTACAGCGGCAACGTTCTCACTCTGCATTTAAACAACACCAGCGCCATATACAAACATTTAATAAAATAACATAATTGCCCCCCCCATTCCAGTCGCAGACAAATATTTGTTGGTAATGCAAAAATTGTACAACACGAAAACAATTTTTAAAAGTTAAAAATTCTCGAAGCATCTTACAGTAGAATCCAACACCCTACTATTAATAAAATCGCATTCGAAAATAACAACAGTATATTAAAATGTCTGGCGTAGCGCGTAAACGACGCGCTTTGTCAAAATTGGCCCATGGACTCGTTGATTTTAAAACTCGGAGTTTTAATCGATTTAGATTTTAATCTATTTTTAATCAATTTTTTAAAATATATTTTTAACTTTCCATCACTTAATACAGTTTATTGTACACAATAAATTGTTGAATCATAGAAAGTTAAAAATATATTTTAAAAAGTCGATTTTAATTTTTACTTTTCTACTTTCTGTTTTTGCTCCTATTAACTTTCAACTGATCAACTCCATTAATTCCACCTGAAGATGATTCGTAGTCGAATCGAAAGCGCTCGTGATAACTATGGAACTTTCATTAATATTTTCGATTTTGATATAAAAAGGATTATACAGAAAATCGAAAAAATTTAAAAAAACCATAAAGCAAAGTATCTCCGTTCAATGTGTTCTTAAACATATATATATATAAATATCTATATACATGTATATGTACACACACACACACACACACACACACACACACACATATATATATATATATATATATATATATATATATATATATATATATATATATATACTAGCAAAAGTACCCGTCGTTGACTGGGTTCAAAAACAGCCTACAGAAAATGGACTCTGATTTATGAAAGTATTATAGGTTATGAAAAGAAAGGGTTCGAATTTGGGGGTATCAAAACCAAAGCAAAATATGATGAAAGTAAAAATAAAATAGATAAACCCCATAATTTATTATACCATACCTGTTCACACTGAAACACTTATCGCAATATTCTGTGGATCTATATTAAAAAACCTTGTTAAACTTTGTGACATATTTCCATTCTATGGAGGTCAGGCGCGAACGAACATACCATATTTCTTCAAACTGAAACATAATTATCAAAGTATACTTACGCAGATAGATATGAAAAGTCTTCATTAAAGATTGTGCCCATTTCCATTCTATGGAGGCCAGGCTCGAACGCAACCCCCACAATTTTATTATACCATCCCTATTTAAGTTAAAGCATACTTATAAAAGTATTTTTATGTACATCTATATAAAAAAAACGTTTTTTTTAATTTTGAAATTTTTTATTTCCATACTTTGTGGGTCAGGCGCGAACGCACACCCCACAATTTTAATGAACCGCCTTTCTTCCAGATCAAACATACTCATTCTTGTGTCTCGATACATCTTCTATCATTATATGTAATCAGTTTTTGAAAAATAGTCAACCATATAGAAGCCTATTCATGACCACACACACGCACACACACACACACACACACACATTCAGCTTTATTTATATATATATATATATATATATATATATATATATATATATCCATCCCAAAACCTGTGGCGTTGATGCAGGAGAGACTAAAACTTGCTGCTATGGTTTCAAATGACCTGAATTGACAGCAAGGGGAGACTTGATTCCAAATATTTTTGATACGTTATATTCCCCTCTTGTGGAAATAGGATACGATTATGAATATCTCCAATATCAAATAATCCTTATGCACTGTGAAATGTAATTATCTATGAAAACCAGTGGAGAGATATAACATATGAGAAATATTTGGAATCAAGTTTTCTTTGCTGTTATTTCAGATCATTTGAAACCATAGCAGCAAATTATAGCAAGGCCAGATGTTTTGAGGAAATATTAAATATTTTGTAATTCATATTCAAAACTAAAGAAAAAATGACTGATTAAAACATTTTATGGCTGTAAAAATAGGCTCTGAGTGATGGATGATTCCCTTAATGTTTGACCTTCGCAGCAAATGTCACATGGTCAACTACACAATTCAGATCATTACCTTTCTAACGAGCCTTCATTTATTAAATTCTGATCAATAGTCGCTGACATTTGGAACTTATAAAATTGCCTAAAAGAGGGCATATATATATTGCCTAAAAAGAATTTCCTAAAAGAGGGCATATATATATATTTTTTTTTTATTACATTTTAACCCCAAACAAGGCAAATTGCCACTTTGGTGTAGGGGGCTACTATCAGGGGCAACAACTACTGGGGTACTATGTAGGGATTTGGGCAGCAAGGTGTCGGTTCACGTTACACTTGAACTTCTGCACGTCAGTACTGTTGGGGAAGCAGGGACCTGGAATGGAATTCCAGAGTCTAGCGGTTCTGGAGAAGAAACTATTGGAGTAAAAAGATCTTTTACATCTAGGGATCTCTACAGTGTGGGGGTGGGATTTAGCAGCCTGTCGGGTTTGTCGAGGGTGCTCACGTCGTGGGGGCACAAGTGATTGCAGTTCGTCAGAGCATTCACCACTAAAATACTTGTAGAAAAGGCAGAGGGATGCAACATTTCGTCGATGGGACAGAGGCTGAAGCTTAGATGCCAGTTCAGGGCCTATCAGGTTTGCGACTCTCTTTTGAACCTTGTCAAGGAGCGAGAGACTAGTAGCAGATGCACCAGCCCAGATGTGGCAGAAATACTCCATACATGGGCGAATGGTGGCCTTATAGAGGTACAGGATACTTTCGAGTGTTATATATATATATATATATATATATATATATATATATATATATATATATATATATAGGTTTTTATTTTTTATTACCGTATCTTTCTTTTAAGTTAGATACGGTAATAAAAAAAACGCATATTTGCTCTACAATAGTATTGAGCACTTTCTTCAGTTTTTAATAATTACCATCTCCACTATATATATATATATATATATATATATATATATATATATATATATATATATATATATATATATATATGTATATTATATTATATTATATTATATTATATATATAAATGTAATAAAAATTATAATATATATATAAATGTAATAAAAAAAATATATTATATTATATTATATTATATACTGGTAGCCAAATTGAAAACTGAAATGCTCATATCTTTGGTTCTATGGAAACTACATGAAATTTACGGGCTTTTTAAAAATTATAATACTATTCTATGGTATTAAACTATTTTATGGTTAAATTTCATGACATTTGGTAAAAAAAGAACCTATATTTTCAAATCAATAAAATATGCCCAAATTTGCCTACATTTGTATATATAGTGTCCTGGCAGACAGCTTCAGTTTTGCTGCTTCGGTTGTCTCTCCTAGTCCTCCTGTGGCCTTGCCAGGCAACTAATGTATGCATGCATATTTATGAATCAATAGAATTTAGTAGTAGTTTTATTTATACAATAAAAAGTTATAAAAATTATAGTAAAATAAAATACTATTCGTTGCATTATTATATCAACACAATAACATCATTAAATAAACATCGATAAACAATCAACAATCCATCAACAAGTTGTAAATTTAGTCACCAAGTTGTGTATCTACTTTGAGAAAATGACGTTCTTTGCACGAAAGACATATTTGTACCAATCCTAGGTGCCCTTTTTATGGGTAGCTGGATTTCCCAACATTAATAAATAACCTTGTGTCTAACTTTGCCCTCGTGGGGAAGCGGGTGGCAAACTTTGTCAATGCTTCGGGGTTATGAAAAGTTCGTCAAGTTTCAGAAGGGGCGGGGTTGGAGGCCGCCGCTGTCGTCGTGTGAGAGGAGAGTGTTGTGTAGTAATAGTGGTGGCGGTGTGGTGGTGGTGAGGGTGTTCATTGGCTGATTCAGAATAACCCGGATCTTAACGAGATATCGACGTCATCCCTCAACCCATGCCCCCTCCTACTTTCCCACTGGCGCAACAAAACATATATAAAAGCGAGGACGGCGCTTGTTGAAACGCATTGTCACAAATCTCTCTTTCCCTACCACCGTCTCTCTCTCTCTCTCTCTTCCCCCTTTCTTTCTCCCTCTACATTTACCAAGAACATTCAACAGCAGATTCGACGGCCCATCGTTTTTTTTTTTTTTAACCGCTTAGATTCATCTACTCCAAAGGTTAGTGGTTCTATTCTTCAATTTCGATTTTATATTAAAAAAAAAAAAAAAAAACTTTGATTTTTTTTGTTTATGTTAAAAAAAAAATTCATCCCAAAACAAAATATAGTGCAACTAAAGTATAAGGGTTACTGTGATAGGGTGCAGATTTATAGAATGCAACATGGATTCTAGGTTAAACAGCAAAATGTTTCTTAACATTACATTTCAATTTCTGCATTTTGGTACTGTCGGGAAAACAGAGACCAAACAGGAAATTCCAAATGCAAGTGATATTAGGAAGCGGTTATTGTTCAACAAACAGAAAAAGGAGATGAAAATAAAACGAATACGCAACAAATAAATATTACCAAAGGCAAGATAAGTAACTCGTCTACCAACGTGGATAAGTTTTTTTTTTCTTTGTATGTTTTAACTCGTTTTAAAAACCGTTAATTTACTTCAGAGTAAAAGTAGTGTCATGTTGAGTTAGAACGAAAAAATGTCGGTTTCGTTACAGCTATTTGAAACCGCAATAATCGATTAAAATAAAAAAATTAAACAAAAAAAAAACTGGTAGAACATTACATTTTTGCAGGATTAGTGATATTTATTCCATGTTTTTTTTTAGCAGTATTTTGTTTAATTTTATATTTTTGAGGGATTATCAAGGGTCCAAATTGCTGTAACGAAACCGCCCCTTTTCGTTCTAACTCGACAGACTTGAAACTACGTGTGTTTCAAAGTAAATAAACGTATATTTTAATGCTGAAGTTAAAATACAAAAATATCCAGATAGGCAGAAGAATAACTTATCTTGCCTTTGGTAACAGCTTTTGTATATTCATTTTAGCACCCTTCTTGATTGGCTATTATAAAATTACTATTATTATTACTTTAAAACGATATACCATATCAGGTTGGTGTAAAAGTTTTTGCTGAATTAAAATTTCACTTTGAAAAACTGCATCTTTTAAAAAATATATTTATTCCTAACAATAAGAACTGCTCTAATATTTCATTTTATCTGTCATCGAGCTCATAAATGACTCGATTGTAAAACTCTTTAGGTTTTAATGTGAAAAATGAACCTAACTTATATCTCAATCTCTTCGTAATGTGAACCTAAAGCTATCTAAATCAGTTTGTCATCCTTGAAACAAGTGATTAACGTCAGAAGAATATGCGATACCGGCAATATTTCTAAATCAAATGCTCACTGGAGATCTTTAGTCAATAACGTTGTGTAAGGACGAGCATTATCATGATGGAAGATGACACCATTTTTGTTGACTAAAGAAGTTTGTTTTCTAGTCATCATAGATGAGAATATTGCAGACAACTATGAATGATGCTTTAATAATCTGAAAAAAAAAAAACGTTATAAATTAATTATGGTGATATGTTTAAGTGATAACAATATTCATAAACTAAATTATAATGGTTTATAAATCCTCCGTCTATAAAATCTTTTACAACGATCTGATATATTTTTACTCTATTTTGTCACAAACAAGAAATATTGCCACTCGGACGTAAGGGCTTAATTTTCGGGATCATGTCTACAAAGATACTGTGTAAAGAGTTGAGCAGCGAGTTGTTTATTCACGTTACATTTAAATTTCTATATGTTCAGGGAAGCAGAACCCCAAGAAGGAATGAAAAATTCTAGCAGCTTGTCGGAAAACATTATTAGAGTAGAAGTATTTTCGGCATCTAGGAGTAGAATTTTGCTACATTTTGGAGTTAGTCAAGGTACGTCGAGGGGGGATGCATAAATGCTATGAGTTCGTTAAATCACATTCCATTAAAATACTTGTAAATAAGACAGAGGGATGCAGCATTGTGGGATGCGATAGGGGTTGGAGATAAATTATTAATGTTAAAATTGTATTTGCATTCAAATCTTTGTCTCCGTAAATTCAATGAAGGTGCAAGGTATTGCCTTAAACAATATCCGGTTGTGAGGTCTCAATTTGGCAGTTTGAGGAGCGAATAGGCACTTTATAGTTGCCATTAATCACAGAGTTAAACAACCTCATTTTATCTTATACCACTACTAAGCTCTGTTCATATCCGTGGTAGAAGATGTAATTTGAGAAGTCACAAATTAGGAGTATTGGGGAGTATGGAACCAACTCGTAGTGGCTATTACTCGCCCGATCTCAGCCATGAAGAGTGGCGTCGAGAAATCTAGGGATGCCTTCATGGTCCTCGGAGACAACTCTTTGATTGAATGTCCCCAAGAAACCCCTTAATTGTATATCCCTCAAAATTCAAATATAAGTCCTAGTATTGAGAAATATGAAAGAGGGAGATTCTTTTTATACGATTAGATGTCCCGTTTCGCAAGTTCCAATGCCCCGAGCCATTGCCCCACTCATCCCCTGTACGCAATCGGCTGTGGACCAAAGTAGAATCTACCATTTAGGCACCAAAACTCTTCATTTACATTTTTGCACTAATACAAACCATTCGCATAGTAAGTTGACATGCCGTGACCCCCCCCCTCAACAATCAATTGAATTCATAACAGTCAACAAAACATTTTCCATTCCCTTCTAACATTTAACTTTTTATGAGTCACCATTTATGAAGGCCAAAATCACCTTAAGGATAATAGTTAATAAAAAGTTAAAATATTAATCGAATGATGGCAAATATTATGGAAGACTTGAAAATAATGAACTAAATAAATGCAATTTTATGACTAAGAAGGACGGTTTATGTCCAGTCTTTATTGACATTGGATTTAAAGAGGGCCATGTGGTAGTCGTCAGGAAAGCAATCTTGTGGCAATGTGTTCTTTAAATGGCAACATGTTCTATAAAATATTTCAGTCTGTTTAATCCAAAATAAGATACGTTTCTCTCAATATAAATTTGAGTTTTTTTTGTGTGACCGTCCGCTTTCGCATAATTTGAGCATCAATGTTCAGCGGTTAATCTCAGGAAAAAAACAAAAGATTTGGAATCAAGGTCAAATATAGGTTACCCGGCGTTGTCCCGGAACGAAAGTCGTCCATGTGTATTAGAAAACGAAAGTCGTCCATGTGTATTAGAAAACGAAATATGCGCGACATGGATTTTTTTAGTTGTTTTTTTTTTTTAAGATTAAATACAAAAGTTTTTTTTTAAGATTAAATACAAAAGTTTTTTTTTTAAGATTAAATACAAAAGTTTTTTTTTTAAGTTTTTTTTTTAAGATTAAATACAAAAGTTTTTTAAAAAGTTTTAAGTTTCTGAATTTTTTTAGATGAGGATTGATAATTAATATTATTTGCGTTCATTAGACTGCTGTTCTCATCTGAAGCGTTATTCTCACAACGTTTCAGCTGATGTAACCTCCGAACTTCTTCAGATGTATCCTATCGAACTCGGAAATTTTTCAACTTTGGAATCTACGCAAAATTTCGGAACTTTGGAATCTGTACGAATTAGAATTCTTAAATAATTCGTAGCTGTTGACGGAATAAGATCATGCTACTCCCGCGGATTGAAAAAATGGTTTCGTTCAAAATTCCGTGTGGATTTCAGAGTTCAACAGAAAGACTGCCAAGTTTGACGTGATACAGCTGCAAAAGGTCAGAAGTTACATCGGCCGAAACGTTGTGAAAATAACACTCAAGCTGATAACAATAGTAACGAATGATCGAAATGGTAGAAAATTATTCATAACATTAATTTCTTCTTTTCGAAAAACCTCCTTTTCCTAGATGGATTGCCTTTGCTACGGCTGAGGAGCTTCATCTACCCCTATATGGTAACACGCTAGAATATCAAAGCGAGGCTAACAGGTGCTTGCTCAAGGATAACCTTGAACTCTGCGAAGTAAGAACGTTCATCTCCCGAGTTATTGTACATATCCTCTTTTTTTTAATACATACAATACCTAGTATTCCCAAATGGTCACTCATCCAGTACTGGCCAGACTCAACGTTGCTTAACTCTGGTAATTTAACGAGAACCGGTTTGTCAATACGAGTATGCCCTATACGACTGTATTTGGGAAATATCTATATCTTGAGCTCGGTAAGCTATAGGAAGTTTTAAGCTGGACCCTTTACTTCATCCACGAATTAACACTTCTGGCCAATTATGACTGACAGAACGAGAACAATCTACTTCTCATGGATTAAAAAAAGGTTTTGTCCGAAATTCAATAGAGTTCGACATAAAGATTCCAGATTATGAAAAAAATTGTATCGTCCGAAAAAACAATTAAGATTAGAAGAGTTGTTCAGATGATCGTCGTTGTATGACGTATGACGTATGCAAAATACATTTCTATCAGGTTTATGCTGACCCGATCGCTAATCAAACCCCCGTTGACCCCATAAAAATGCCACCAATGGATTCATCGTGATTTTTTACTCGAGAAAATTTCTATTTGACATGGATTTATTCTGAGACAAATTAGAAACTCCGCAAATACCTATGTTTATGATGTGCCTGTATATCCAGGAATATAATTAAAAAAAAGGTTCTAAACAAAAATCAAACGCAACTTTTACCGGCTAGCTTTTAACGGTGAATTAAATATCGTGAGACGATATTAATGTAAAAACAAAATTCAACTTAGGGGTTTGCATTCGCGCCAGACATCCATAAAAAAGTAAATGTAACGTTATACTTTATATTATTTAAGTACTAGCGAGTTTATTCGCCGTAGTTTTTTCACAACTATTAGTTCCTATTTACGAGCTTCCCCACGAGGGCAAAGTTAGAAACAAAGTCATTTTAATGTCGGGAAAATCCAAATTCCACAAATGAAGTACATTCTGGACTGGAGCAAAAATTGTCTAATCTGTCTGCGGTATAGACAAATCAGAACAGATACTACGCGGTATAGACAAATCAGAACAGATACTACGCGGTATAGACAAATCAGAACAGATACTACGCGGTATAGACAAATCAGAACAGAACAGATACTACGCTTTGTTTCGGCTTTTACTCTAACCCCTCCTCACTAGAAATGAAATAAATGCTGTCAAAGGGAGACGAAAAAATGACCACAACAAGTTCGAGATCAGACTTAGTCTGATTATATAAAGTTTGTAAATGTATCATGTATAGTTACTGACTTTTAACCGGAAACACACGGATGCAAAACTCCGAATTTCCTTAATATAATAACAAAGCTCATAACAAGATTAAACACACTTTTTCTATGATGTCATTTTACAAAATATCAAAAGACGTTAATTCAAATTTGATCAAGTGATTTGTAGAAATCTTTGTACATTTGTAAACTTTCCCTTCAACTTTTTTCCCCCGTCATGTCTAAAAAGTAATATTTCTTCACTCGTTTCTGATGAAATCTTTCGATGATAAAAACAATATTGGAAGACAAAAGTCTCAATTACGTTTGGTTGTCGAGTATTATATAACTCGCCCAACGTTTTGCCTCCAACTCTACTTTAAAATCCAGTGCCCCCCCCCCACACCAAATTCCCATTGCGGACTTAGCCACACTTGATGATCTGAAAATCGGCCCTTCCCTTTTTTGTGATGCCATAAAAATCTAGAAACCTCGAAAGCATGTGGACCCATCTTATCCC
>NC_136483.1:3362500-3380784 GCF_053919585.1 Euprymna scolopes
TTGATACCGTCGGTTTCAAGCCTAACATAAGGGGGGCAGTTAAATGTAAATAGTAAATAGTGTTAAGCTCTCGTCAAAACAACATGGCTGACGAGAGCCTAAAATTATGTACTATTTACCATTGACTGATCCCCCTTAGTTTAGGCTTGAAACCGACGGTACCAATGTTTTTTTGTGACCTTCTGTACAATTATAAATAAATAAATATTTAGCTCTTATATTGAAAATTTTTTCTAACACTTTGTTGGAATTCTTTCAAAAAAAACAGTAAACAAAATACATATATATATATATATATATATATATATATATATATATATATATATATATAGGATGGAGCATTCTGCATGAATTTATTTCAGTTCAATGTACGCAGTTACCATAAAAGATGTATTATTTTAGTAAGAATGAATTGCTATTTCGGTCAATATGCAGTGGCTGTTCAACCTGCAGAGCGAGTTTATTACGAAAGCCGTTCTTAAAATGGGACGGTTGGAAAATAAGAAACACCAACCTTCTCATGTTGAGAACGGCCTTCGGAATAAACACTCTTTTCCATGTGTATATATATATATATATATATATATATATATATATATATATATATATATATATATATATATATATATATATATAATCAGACAGTCGGGTTTCAATCCTGGCTTGAGGTGGTTGCCTGTCTAGCCGCACTGATGAGCTGTGAAACAGCGAAACAGTACTGTATGTGGATGACTATATATATATATATATATAATATATATATATATATAATATATATAATATATATATATATATAATATATATATATATAATATATAATATATATATATATATATAATATATATAATATATATATATATATAATATATATAATATATATATATATATAATATATATAATATATATATATATATATATAATATATATATATATATATATATAATATATATATATATATATATATATATATATATATATATATATATATATATATATATATGAGCTGTGTATGTCATTTTGTAAAAAAATTAGATAGAAAAAAAATAAATAACGCAATTTTTTTGTTGTTTTCTTTTATATTTTTTAAAGCCTTGGATGAGGCTTCATAATTTGTGCATTTATTTTTGCCGAGTGTTATCCTTATTTTTATTGTTGTTTCACCACGTTTAATAACAACATTCGGTGCAAACCCGATAACGGAAGACCAGATAAGATTACAAAATTAGATTTATAAGATCATAAAATCCAACCTTGATCACCCTTCGGATCCCTTGAAGCAATGGTAAGAGACGTTGAGTCTACGATTCCAGATGAGTATTGTCTGAAGATAGCGGTTTCAATCCTACCCAAAGCAGACCAGAAGATTAGTTGGCCAAATCGTGGGGATAGAGTTACAAGACTCAGCATTTCTATTCTGTCGGGTTTAATCACCTGTAGAGGATGAGTTGGTCGAAACGTGATGCAACAACAACAACAACAGCAGCAACAACAATGAGGATGAACATAAAAATCCGCATAAAGAATGAATGCACAAACGCAATTTTATACACAATTAAATAAAACTATTCATTCGTATAGTTTCGTAATTAACGATAATTTAGAAACCCAAACAATCCTGTATTGAAATGATAAGACATTTTTTTCGATAATCAACAGTAAAAAAAAAATCAAAGCATTTGAAATTTGAAACACGGACATGTGAAGCTCTACATTTCTAATTATTCACATTATAAATAATAAAAAAAGATAATTTTGAATACATTTACGTAAAGGTCCTGCCGTTACCATGTGAGAACGCGGACAAATTGAATAATAGTTTAGAAGGGAAATTAAATTAGCCTGTAATTAATTGCTATATTTTTTTTTTTTTTTTTTTGCTGAGAAAAGGTTGTGTTTTATTCATCACAATTCTCAACCTAGGAGGTGGAGGGAACATATGTAGTCACGTACGGAAAGCTGTTTCGCTGTATCACATTGTTCAATGCAACTAGACTGGCAAGTACCTAGAGTCAAAACAGAAACTAGCCCGTCGACTAAACACTCGGTGCTCCTATCCATGCATGGATGACGATTATATATATATATATATATATATATATATATATATATATATATATATATACAGAGAGAGAGAGAGAGAGAGAGAGAGATAGATATATATATGTGTGTGTGTGTGTGTGTGTGTGTGTGTGTGTATGCATGTATCAAGCGTGGCCCACTGTTTGTTTGTAAACAAACTGACAGTTTGAGCACTGTGCGACGGGCAAATGTTAATTTAATAGGCATTTGATGAGAAATATTTACGGGCACTGATTCTTGGTCCGATGGTTAGAGATGCCGCCTGTCAACATGATGGTTGTAGGTTCGATCCATGGCTGGGAAAAGGTGTATGTCTAGCCGCACTGAAGAGGTGAGGTGAATAAGATCACAAACTATTGGAATCTGTGGTTTCAAATCTTACAAAATCTTTTTGGGAGATAATCTAATATATAAATCTCACCTGTTTGTTTAAATGTATGTATGTATGTATACCTAAAATGTAATGTACTTGCAATAACCCTTATCTCTGAGTGGCTTCCGGGCCTTGATAAGTGGTGATCACTGAGTAAAAAAAAAAAAAACTTTCCACAGAGGCGACGGATTTTCACAAGATGAGTATCGCTTTGAAGCTTGACCCTTCGGACGACAAATATCGAAAAATTGGCCAAAAACATTTATTCCTTCACCCTCAACTGGGCACTTTTCTACAAAGGGGTGGTCGCTTTTTGCACCGATAATTTCGAAAATCATCCCCTCCCTTCGATTGACTAGCCTTAATTTAAGCCTTCGCCACTTCCGGTTTAGCGATGGACGCAGCAGCAAAGACGTCACGTTTTTTTGTTCTTTTTTTTCATGTTCTTTTCCTCCTTCGGGGTACGGGTTGGAGCCTGCTTGCCTATTACCACTTTTTTTTCTTAACACACATCTCCAAACACCCAGACATCGCCTGGCACCCAGGCTAGTAATTTTATAAAAGGCAATCCCAGCTAAAAATAAACCGCTCAATATACTATATAGAGCAAAATAAAAGTTATAGTTTTTTTATATTTCAATTTCATTCAGATAAATATAATTTTTTCAAAACAAAAACTTCAACAAATTTGGAATCTTATAACATCCCGCTATTCAATAATTACCACTCCACTCGGATACCAAAATCATTCTTTGTTTCAACCTTTATTTTTATGTATGTGACTTAAAAATATTTAATCTTTAATATATTGTCTATGCATAGTTGAATAGCAAAATTATTTCAAATGTGATTTAATATTTTGCCAATGACTTTGCCTCTGAGAAGACAAGAAAATCCATGGGTTAAGGAAATTAATTCGAATAATGTATTCGTTGTTCAAATAATAAATTTTTGTTTGAAAAAAAAATATTTTTTTAATGAAATTTAAATACAAAAAACTATGAAAAATACTAGGGAAAGCAATTAACATAAAACCGTCCACATTTCATCCTCACACAAAATTATAGGCGCTTTCTACCTTTCCTGCAATGATGAAATGAAAGTCCGCATTTATGCAGTTTAATCTCCATAAATATTTTCATACTTTATATTGAGCAATGGAAACTGAAAACCTATTAACAATATTTTATATCACATCACGTTATATTATGCATATACTTGGCATAATAAACATAACCCTAATAGTTATATATATATATATATATATATATATATATATATATATATATATATATATATATATACTAGCAGGCCGGCCGGCGTTGCTCGGTCGTAAAATACACATAAATATTATATTTTAATTTGTGCAGAAATATTATTTATTACAAACAGAAATACCGTAGGTATTAAACATGGCTTTAAATTCCTTTAAAAATGAAGTAAAAAAAAACGGAAAGAAACCGAGACATTTGCATGTAAGTATCATGTTTTTTTTTTTAAGTTCACTTCTTGCGAGTAAAAAAATATATTCGAGCTGAGACAACAATCATTAGACCAGCTTGACACGATCTTTAAAAAGTATTTTCCTACTTATTCCTCACATAAGAAAGACGTCATGTGAACGATTCACCTATGCGTATTCCTGAAACGGTTGACAAACAAACAAACAGATAAAAATCCGATGACCCCTCCATATACGATTTTATCCATTTTTATACCTTAGGGCCTTCTTTTTTGGGGACGAAAACCATTTAAAATGTTTTCTTACATGTGTGAATACCCTATATGCCAAGTTTCAAGTCCGTAGATCCAAAATTCGTTGAGTATATGGGTTGAGAAGTGTTCTCACATACACACATTCTCACTTTTATATATATATATATATATATATATATATATATATATATATATATATATATATATATATCAGAACTATATATATATATATATATATATATCAGAACTATATATATATATATATATATATATATATCAGAACTATATATATATATATATATATATATATATATCAGAACTATATATATATATATATATATATATATCAGAACTATATATATATATATATATATATATATCAGAACTATATATATATATATAATATATATATATATATATCAGAACTATATATATATATATATATATATCAGAACTATATATATATATATATCAGAACTATATATATATATATATATATATCAGAACTATATATATATATATATATATATATATCAGAACTATATATATATATATATATATCAGAACTATATATATATATATATATATATATATATATATATATATATATATATATATTTCAGAACTATATATATACGAGCGATGAGTACCCGGCGTTGCTCGGGTGTTTGGAGGTGTGTGTGGAACCTCCGGGGGGGGGGGGTTAAAAAATAGTAAGTATGAGGATCGAACCTGAACCCTTGAGGCAAAGTTGTAAATTAAAGTGTGAAAAAAAAGACGCGCGACGTTAACCATTGCCCCACCGCGGAAATACGTTTGAATTTATTTAATTACTTGGATTTGGCAGGGTTTTTTTTTTTTTGTTTTTTTTTTTTTTACATAGGCATCACCACATTATCAAGGCCAGAGGCCACTTAAGGATAAGGGTTAAAGAGTGTACAGTAGAAATTGGTCAATATAGTAATCATTAGTAATGAAAATTTGATAAATTTGATAACTTATATGGAACGGCTCATCAAGAACTTATTTACTTTAGACTTGAACACAACCATATTGTAGTCAGCCGGAAAGCAGGAAAACGGAAGACAATTCCACAGGCGTGCAGTTCTAAGAAAGAAGCTTTGTTCATAGAATCTACGTTTAGGTTTAGGCACAGATAAAGAGTGGGGGAAATTATTGATAGTGTTTACAGCTAGACGAGTGTTTCTTGTGAAAGTTTGGCGAGAGGGGACCATAGATTGAAGCTCAGTTGAACACTTTCCATGAAAATAACGATACATCAGAGACAAACTCGAAACATCTCTTCTGTGAGATAGAGGTTGCAAGGAGGAGAAAAGGACATCTCCTACGAGGCTACGAAGTCTATTTTGAACTCTATCAAGGCAGGACAAGTCCTTTCTAGCAGCTCCTGCCCAGATGTGGCAACAGTATTCCATCCTTGGACGTACCTGGCTCTTGTATAGATAGAGAATAGCATCAGCAGTGAGATATCTACCGGATCGATAGAAAGATCCCACCATTTTTCCAGATTAAGATCAGGAGTAATGGTCAAGCCCAGAAGCTTGTCAAAACTTGAGGCCTCCTAATAGTGTAATATACTACGAAACTTTCCTAGAAATGTAATATACTACGGAACTTTGCTAATAATGTAATATACTACGGAACTTTGCTAATAATGTAATATACTACGGAACTTTGCTAATAATGTAATATACTACGGAACTTTGCTAATAATGTAATATACTACGGAACTTTGCTAATAATGTAATATACTACGGAACTTTGCTAATAATGTAATATACTACGGAACTTTGCTAATAATGTAATATACTACGGAACTTTGCTAATAGTGTAATATACTACGGAACTTTGCTAATAATGTAATATACTACGGAACTTTGCTAATAATGTAATATACTACGGAACTTTGCTAATAATGTAATATACTACGGAACTTTGCTAATAATGTAATATACTACGGAACTTTGCTAATAATGTAATATACTACGGAACTTTGCTAATAATGTAATATACTACGGAACTTTGCTAATAATGTAATATACTACGGAACTTTGCTAATAGTGTAATATACTACGGAACTTTGCTAATAATGTAATATACTACGGAACTTTGCTAATAATGTAATATACTACGGAACTTTGCTAATAGTGTAATATACTACGGAACTTTGCTAATAATGTAATATACTACGGAACTTTGCTAATAATGTAATATACTACGGAACTTTGCTAATAATGTAATATACTACGGAACTTTGCTAATAGTGTAATATACTACGGAACTTTGCTAATAATGTAATATACTACGGAACTTTGCTAATAATGTAATATACTACGGAACTTTGCTAATAATGTAATATACTACGGAACTTTGCTAATAGTGTAATATACTACGGAACTTTGCTAATAATGTAATATACTACGGAACTTTGCTAATAATGTAATATACTACGAAACTTTGCTAATAGTGTAATATACTACGGAACTTTGCTAATAATGTAATATACTACGGAACTTTGCTAATAATGTAATATACTACGGAACTTTGCTAATAGTGTAATATACTACGGAACTTTGCTAATAATGTAATATACTACGGAACTTTGCTAATAATGTAATATACTACGGAACTTTGCTAATAGTGTAATATACTACGGAACTTTGCTAATAATGTAATATACTACGGAACTTTGCTAATAATGTAATATACTACGGAACTTTGCTAATAGTGTAATATACTACGGAACTTTGCTAATAATGTAATATACTACGAAACTTTGCTAATAATGTAATATACTACGGAACTTTGCTAATAATGTAATATACTACGGAACTTTGCTAATAGTGTAATATACTACGGAACTTTGCTAATAATGTAATATACTACGGAACTTTGCTAATAATGTAATATACTACGGAACTTTGCTAATAGTGTAATATACTACGGAACTTTGCTAATAATGTAATATACTACGGAACTTTGCTAATAATGTAATATACTACGGAACTTTGCTAATAATGTAATATACTACGGAACTTTGCTAATAGTGTAATATACTACGGAACTTTGCTAATAATGTAATATACTACGGAACTTTGCTAATAATGTAATATACTACGGAACTTTGCTAATAATGTAATATACTACGGAACTTTGCTAATAGTGTAATATACTACGGAACTTTGCTAATAATGTAATATACTACGGAACTTTGCTAATAATGTAATATACTACGGAACTTTGCTAATAATGTAATATACTACGGAACTTTGCTAATAATGTAATATACTACGGAACTTTGCTAATAATGTAATATACTACGGAACTTTGCTAATAATGTAATATACTACGGAACTTTGCTAATAATGTAATATACTACGGAACTTTGCTAATAGTGTAATATACTACGGAACTTTGCTAATAATGTAATATACTACGGAACTTTGCTAATAATGTAATATACTACGGAACTTTGCTAATAGTGTAATATACTACGGAACTTTGCTAATAATGTAATATACTACGGAACTTTGCTAATAATGTAATATACTACGGAACTTTGCTAATAGTGTAATATACTACGGAACATATTATCAGATGAAATTACGAACACCAACAACATAAACGTTTGAAATTAGAAAATTCTAAAACAATTGTAAAAAGAAAACCGAAGAAAGCATTTTGGGGATGAAATATATACCAGAATTTGATAATAATATAATGTAGTTTTTAATTATTTACAATAAAATAGGTTTCGGCATTAAACTCCCGATTAACACCATATTTTCACTTCAAATTATGTTATATTAGAAAAACAATAGCATAAAATAAATTTGTTTAAGCAATAAAAACTATTTAAAAATTTCAACATTGATTTCTTGGAATTTTGTATTTATGAAATTATAATATCTAAGCAAGGAAGATAATCTGCTCCCGCCTCTGTATTTATTTGAAAAAATGTTTCATGTTTGAATTAAGACGATGGTTAAAATAATCATAAAAAATAAATTTTAAAAAATCATTAAAAATAAACGAAAACTCATTAAAAATAAATAAAGTGTCCATATTCCGGTCTTCCATTTTAGAATATATTAAAATCGAATTTAAAAAAGTTCTACATGAGAAAATAATCACTTTCAGACGAATGAAAATGAATTTACTTGTATATATAAAATTAGAATTAGAAGAATACCCGTCCTAAAATGTGTAAAATTAATTTTCTAAATTATATCCTATTATGAATATAAAAATAAGAATATGACTTTACTAAACCTTATGTTTACAAGATTTTGATTCTAGAAAATGTGCGAAGATTAAGGCTTAAGGAGTCTTAAGAAATTGAATTTAGTAAATCTTAAATAAATAGTGTCACATGATTACTGAGGACATTCAATTCAAATTTGTAATATTTGAATTTTCAAATCAAACATTATTCCATATTATATCTTCCCCACCTGAACCCTAACCCGAACCCCCAAGAAAAGAAACTGAAATTTAGGGGATATTTCGATTAATTGATATCTTATAACTATTGTCAACATTTCACAAAAAAAATCGAAGATGTCTGATTCTTTCAAAGGTTTACCTCTTTACATAAAACTAAATATAGACAACATTATTTACCCTCACACCTAACATGCCTAAGACATTCTAAAATCCATAATGTTCGATTAAATAGTTTAGTAGCGAGTCCTATACATACAAATATATAACCATATGCACATACCTAACTTTATATAAAAATAGATATTCCAATGTAAACCTTTGTGTAGCGACGCACGTGTTGGAGATTTTTCGCTAACTTGAAACCGCCATATTGAATATGCTTTGATAGTGTCAAAAACAGAAGGCCGGAATATCAAGTGAAAAAAGATGCCATTATTAAAGATACAGTTGGATTTGCATACATATGCATTTACTTTTTATGGAGCAGGTTTGTCACAAACGTAAAAGAGGAATAATAAAATGTGATATATAAAATTTGATGAAACGGCGAACGATACGAGTCGACGTTAAAAGCACTAAACGCAACCGAAAAACATGAAT
The DNA here is from genome assembly GCF_053919585.1 of Euprymna scolopes. Taxonomy (NCBI): domain Eukaryota; kingdom Metazoa; phylum Mollusca; class Cephalopoda; order Sepiida; family Sepiolidae; genus Euprymna; species Euprymna scolopes. The sequence continues at coordinate 3,371,736 of NC_136483.1, forward strand.
TGCCAAGGTAAACAGATTACAGAGAATGCACGGATTATGTAATGTAAATATCACTTATATTATTTGAGAAAGATTCTGATAAAGAATTTTTTGACTAGTAGAAAGAGTTATGTAAACGTGTAAGGAGAACATGATCATTTAAGTCGGCGCTTTGGTTGCCAGAATGGTGTCAAGTTGAACATTAGATGGTATATAAAGAGACTGCAGCCGCATCTGATATCCACTTAGTAAAAAGGGGAGGAAATAAGCGTTTCACAGATGATGCAGGATAGCATAGGACGCAATGGAACTGGTCCAAAACGAACTAAATGATGGCTTGTCACTCATAAAAAGTAGGAAAATTGCGCCATGAATAATAATATTAATAATTGTCTATATATTAATACAGTAATACCTTTAATGTGCGTACGTACGTACGTGTGTCAGGGTTTCCAGATTATAAATTATGAGATCGGAGATTTCTATTTGTTGAAAAGGAGGATAGAAGGTGATATACTACGAACATTAAATTATTAATATTGATTCGCTAATTTAATGGTCGTATGTTATCACCTTTTATCCTCTTTTTTAATAAATAGAATTTCCCGATCATCAAAGATGCAATGTAAAAAAATGATGTCGCTTTTAATCGTACGTCAAACTAAAATATACCTTCTTGGTCTTCCTGCTAGGATCCAAGGGTAGTATCTGTTCTGTCTAAAAATGTTATAATGGTATCGTGGGTTTTCCGTTCGCGGCAGGCATCCATACAATGGAAGTATGTCACAGATTCCTCTAATGATATTGGAGATAAACGGTAATAACCAGATATATTCTGACACCACATTAACGAGATTACTTAGATAAATACATTTACAGTTTTAACAAAAGGGCTACAATAATATTGCGGGGTCTTCATTCACGCTGAATGTCCACGGAATGCCCAGTAGCAGTATATTACATATGAAAGATGCCGCTGGGGAATTTCCACGGGTCCTGCTAATAAAAATAATAATAATAATAATAATAATAATAATAATAATAAATTATAATAATAATAATAAATTATAATAATAATAATAAATTATAATAATAAATTATAATAACAACAACAATAATAATAATAAATTATAATAATAATAATAATAATAATAATAATAAATTATAACAATAATAATAATAATAATAGTAATAATAATAATAAATGTGAAAATCCTTTAAATCTCAACCCTAGTGGAATTATATGTTTAGTCTATTTCTATAATGTTAGGCATAATACAAAATAACACAAAGTTAATTAATCAAAGTAAAGAACCCAAATAGCCATAATGAACCAAAAATGGCTCTATTGCCCTGTTGGCAGTTCTTTGCGAATGGGAATGCCGATACCACTTCTGAATGTAGGCGGACGTGTCTAGGAGGATATTCTCAAACGGGTGTCTCAAGTCCGAAAAGGTGGGCAGTATTATTAAGCTGGTTGTTGTCAGCTATCGAGTAGAGGTAGTGATACAGGGAAAGATCATAGATCTTTCCTAGTTTTACTATTTTCTATTCTCATATTTTACCCATACCCCGTACCGAAACGGCACTCGCCCTAGGCGGGTTAAATCGGCTTCCTCCGAAGGAAGAAGTTTCATTGAAATATAAAATTCATAATCAGTCCCTTGTCGACCGTATATTCTCGTCAGGTTTTTGCAGGTCGTCCAGATAGGTGTCGACGTCTTCCTACATACAACGCCTGGTATTCCAAAATGGTCACCCATCCGATATTGACCAGGCTTAATTTCGGTGACTTAATCAGAACCGGTGTGGCAATATGATTATGTCGTATCCTATATTTTATAGTATTTATATTATGTATATTTGAATGTTAAAAAGCAAACAACGAATATTTGTCAATTTGAAAGTTTTCATTGGACCTGGTTTTATTACATCCAGCCATCGCAAAGGGACGGTAACATATAAAACGAAAGAAATCGTTTCTGAATTTAAAATCGTCATTAAATTTATTGCCTCTTAAAATACATACTATTCTGACAGCCAGGCGTTGCGCGGTCGTACAATACATGATATTTTAATTCATGCAGATTGCGTATGTATTATTATAGAATCAATCCTCTTTTGATTATTATATACTAGCAGGACCTGTTAACCGGCATTGCCCGGTCGTACAATATGCTTAAACATGATATTTTAATTCATGCAGATTGCATATGTATTATTATAGAATCAATCCTCTTTTGATTATTATATATTACGAGGTATAATTTGCCCGGTGGATTAATTCGTAAAAAAATATAAAAATTAAAAAAAATAATAATGATAATGTCGTTCATTAAATTCCGTCTGTGTTTGTTTATAATATCACGTCAGCTTATATTTGGGTTTTATGATGAATGCCCCGGAGAGGTCATTTCTGATTAATGATTAGTTTTCAAATCTGAAAACGAAGAAAAGAAATGATTTGCGGCGATTTTAAATGGTACTTCTCCTTTTTATCGTAAATTGAACTCATTGATTAGAAAAAAATAAAATTGTGAAGTACACAGGGGATCATTCGATCTGTAGTCGAATGCTCTACCACTAAGCTATATCTCCAATTATAATAAATCTGTATTTTTTTTTAAGAAGAAATAATTTGCTAAGATTTTATTACTTTTTCCTTGGCCGGTGTAACGTAAAATATTCCCCTGTAAAAATGATTTTTTTATCTATAAGAGCAGAAAGACTATTTTTAAAATCGGATATTTTCAACGTTTATCGGATGAATTTCTTTACGAAACATATCTAAAAAACTGCCAGACATGTAAATTAGTTTTGTGTGACATTCGCAACAGATACGGTCAGCCGTTTCGGAATCTATGAGGAAGGAACTAACACACACACAAACACACACACACAAGGTGACTTTTATATAAATCATTTGTACAATTCTTTTATATTTAATTTTTCTTCGTTTTTATTTTTGAAAAAGAAACATTAAAGCGAACGTCAATTTCCATTCGCCTCTCGCTTTCGATTAAGTATGCAGATAGAATTCGCCTTTTATTGATTTGAGCGAATTTTATTACAAAAACTTCTCGATTGCGCATAGATATCTGAAACCTGCACATCTAATGGGAGAAAGACATGAGGCATCAGTTACATTGTAAGAATATTGGAAACCTGTTTGCGAGCGATTTTTTGCTTCAGTTTAGTTGGTCGCTTTTGTATTCTTTCGTTTTAATCTTAGCTTTCATATGAAGAATCTGGCTTGAAGAAGTTCAGGTGACTTTAATCTACTAGAACCGAAATATGTCTGCAAACATGTAGCCAAAATGTTTATGCAAATAAGTATTAATGCCACATGTATATATATATATATATATATATATATATATATATATATATATATATATATATATTAGGCATAAGCTTGATGAATCTTAGCGTGGATGAAACGCGGAATATTCTGTGTAGCTTAATTGCCATATATATTTTATAACTTACTATATATATTTTAAGGGCCCCCTCTTTGGGTAGAACACTGTCGTAAATAATCTCACCCGCTACTTAATTGACTGAAAAATGCGAAGCTCGTTGTTTGTTTGTTTACAAAGAGGCGGTTTGAGCACTGTAAGAGTGGTGGCGGATGTCTATTCAAATAGACATTCCGACGAGTTATTTGCGGGCATCGCTTCTGTGGTCGAGTGGGAGAACTGCCGACTGTCAACACGACGGTTCTAGGTTCAATCCTTGGCTTGGGAGAGATGCTAGTCTAGCGGCACTGATGAGTTGTGATACAACGAAACAGGACTGTATGTCGATGACTACAAATATATATATATATATATATATATGTATATATATATATATGTATATATATATATGTACATATATATATGTACATATTCTTTATATATATATTCTTCATGTAAATACAGTCATATCTTGCTACGATGTGCAGACCGTTTCAATCATATTTTATTTCATGAAGCAAGAAAAATTAAAATAACAAAGTAAAAAGATTCCAGACTTTTCCAAATTTTGAGAAGAGGAAAAATGCCATGACTGGCAATAAGAATAAGAATTAAAGTTCTTATGGGTCTAAATCAATTACAAAAATAAAGTTTCTGTTAAAAGTAGGGGGAAGGGTTAACAGGATAGTTTTAAGGAAAAGTTAGAGAAAGTGGTAAGAAGGAGGAGGTAATACAATGATATAGATAGGGTGTCCAATGTATTAACCCAAATTCGGCGTTTAATAGCTCTTAATTCCTTTCATTCCTCTGGCAATTGCTTGTTGGTCCCGACGTAGAGGTTTAGCAAATGGAGCAAAAGGTGGCTTCGTTACTGGGTTCGAATCTCGTGACCGGCGGAGATTGTTACCCTTACACGTATAATTGCGTCAGCATGAAATACTAGTGTCTATAAGCATAAAGAATAATTTATACTATAGATATATAGATAGATATTGAATGTATATATATATATACCTATGCACATTTCTATCTTTTTTTGTATCATATTTCCATCCGAACTTACAAAAGACTATAATTAATCATTTATAACTAAGTAAAAACTAATGTAAAAAAATTTGAGTTCTTTGTGTTTTTTATTTCCTAAGGCAACGTCAGTACACGGCTCCTGCTAGATATTAAGTTCAGGAGTTTCTAAACTGGTCAATAGTTATTGTTAAACAACGGCAGATTAGACACTAAGCGTGAAAAAAAAAATGAAAATGCTATGTTAAACTTAAAGGTAACAAATAAAACTACTGTGTAAGCTTGAATCAAGACAGAAAATGATGAGTCTAACCGACTGACCAACGAAGAGATCATCTTGCAGAGAAGATAGTTTGAAATAGGATGTGTCTATTTAGTCTGTGCGTTTAATGAGGATGATTATATATCGAAGTAAAAGGTGAAAAACAGACAGGTGCACTAGACGACCGACGGACAAAACCTCCCATCGATCTGTGAGGACCCATCTTAAAAAGCAATTTATTATCACAACGGATTTGCGAACATCGAGATTAACGTAAACCGGTGTTGGTTACGAGAAAGCTTTCGTTGGAAACGTCGAATCTGGCGTTGCTTTGTTTCCACGAAAAGAATGAGAAAAAAAAAAAATGAAAAAAAAAAATACAAAACCCTTGACAAAGTATTAAGGTTATTGGTTTAGATTATTGTGAAAGGTGGCACACGGCGATTTATCTCTCCCCCCCCCCTCACTCGACCATTAAAAAGGAAAGTGATCCCAAGAGATTGATATGGCAAAACAAAAAACGCAATCATTCAAATGTGATTCATTAGGCTTGTTTTTCAAAGTTGGACACAAGATCAATTTGTTGTAGGAAAAGAGCATCAAACCAAAAATAACCTGATCATTCTTGACGGCGTGCTATTGCATAAGAAGTCGCATCAGACGACAGGCAATACGCCTCTCTCAAAAGAGAAACCAACTGGCAGATTGCCGTTAGTACTGCTTCGGAAGTGCGTGTCTCAACCGATAAAACAACCTCCTAATTGACAAGTTCTTTCGACGCATATTTAATTTGATGAAATCTTTTCAATATCTTAACGTATTACTTTTGTCGTTTCTATTCCTTGGTGACAACCATTTCACAACGCGATTCAATTCTCAATTCGAAGGGCAAGTCGAAGTTGAAATGCATTAAAAATAAAACAATGCTCGGTTGCAGCGGAAAATCTTCTCAGTGATTATTTTCTTCTTTCAAAGTGAAACTAGTGTCTATCACCTATAGTGTCTATCACCTATAGTGTCTATCACCTATGGTGTCTATCACCTATGGTGTCTATCACCTATAGTGTTTATCACCTATGGTGTCTATCACCTATAGTGTCTATCACCTATGGTGTCTATCACCTATGGTGTCTATCACCTATGGTGTCTATCACCTATAGTGTCTATCACCCATGGTGTCTATCACCCATGGTGTCTATCACCTATGGTGTCTATCACCTATAGTGTCTATCACCTATAGGATCTATCACCTATAGGATCTATCACCTATGGTGTCTATCACCTATGGTGTCTATCACCTATGGTGTCTATCACCCATGGTGTCTATCACCTATGGTGTCTATCACCTATAGTGTCTATCACCTATGGTGTTTATCACCTATAGTGTCTATCACCTATGGTGTCTATCACCTATGGTGTCTATCACCTATAATGTCTATCACCTATGGTGTCTATCACCTATAGTGTCTATCACCTATAGGATCTATCACCTATAGTGTCTATCACCTATGGTGTCTATCACCTATGGTGTTTATAACCTATTGTGTCTATCACCTATAGTGTCTATCACCTATAGTGTCTATCACCTATGGTGTCTATCACCTATAGTGTCTATCACCTATGGTGTCTATCACCTATGGTATCTATCACCTATGGTGTCTATCACCCATGGTGTCTATCACCCATAGTGTCTATCACCTATAGTGTCTATCACCTATGGTGTCTATCACCTATAGTGTCTATCACCCATGGTGTCTATCACCCATGGTGTCTATTACCTATGGTGTTTATCACCTATGGTGTCTATCACCTATAGTGTCTATCACCTATAGTGTCTATCACCTATGGTGTCTATCACCTATAGTGTCTATCACCCATGGTGTCTATCACCTATAGTGTCTATCACCCATGGTGTCTATCACCTATAGTGTCTATCACCCATGGTGTCTATCACCTATAGTGTCTATCACCTATAGTGTCTATCACCTATAGTGTCTATCACCTATGGTGTCTATCACCTATAATGTCTATCACCTATGGTGTCTATAACGTATAGTGTCTATCACCTATGGTGTCTATCACCTATGGTGTCTATCACCTATGGTGCTTATCACCTATGGTGTTTATCACCTATGGTGTCTATCACCTATAGTGTCTATCACCTATGGTGTCTATCACCTATAGTGTCTATCACCTATGGTGTCTATCACCTATAGTGTCAATCACCCATGGTGTCTATCACCTATAGTGTCTATCACCTATGGTGTCTATCACCTATAGTGTCTATCACCTATGGTGTCTATCACCTATAATGTCTATCACCTATGGTTTCTATCACCCATGGTGTCTATCACCCATGGTGTCTATCACCTATGGTGTCTATCACCCATGGTGTCTATCACCCATGGTGTCTATCACCTATGGTGTCTATCACCTATGGTGCTTATCACCTATGGTGTCTATCACCTATAGTGTCTATCACCTATGGTGTCTATCACCCATGGTGTCTATCACCCATGGTGTCTATCACCTATGGTGTTCTCACTCGACTACCTATACAGTTATTTTTGTTTTGATAAGAGTGGTCTTCTTTCGAGAGCTTAATTTTCTCTCATATTGAAAAACCGACTTTGTATCTAATTTATATCTTGTGTTGAGAAAAGTCCAAGGAAGAAATGATATTTAATCGGATTTCAGATTGGGATGAAAGTGTAGTATCTGTTTATATGCCATACAAATGAGGATATGTTTTTCATTATATTCCAACTTACTTACAACTTTAATAATTAAATTCATTTGAAAAAAAAAATGTTGGCTTGTTTAAAAACAATATTAATACTTCAAGTTACCTGCTGCTGCTGTTTGTTTTCATTGGAGGAATAGAACCATCTTATATAGCGCATGAAGTTCCTAGTGACAAAACTTCTGCATTATACCTGCAGTTTGCAAGTCTTTCATCTCACACCTAGAACAACAAGGCCCAGCAGGTGCATGCGAAGTCAGGGAAGTAATTGCTGTTGTAAATGTCCAGTAACAACGTTGGGTCTGCGTTTCTGTGCTTAACACGTATTTGTTTTTTAGGTACAGAGATAGAGACGACAAGAGAATAGTAGATTTTGATTCAGGATTTCTTCTGTTCGCCGGTGAACTCTAAAACTACCACGTTGGCCCCACCCCTACACAGTGAAGAAGGGTTGGGTTTTAGTAGACAACTGCAACTGCTAAGGTTCGCTCTATAATATAATATACCGAATTAACTCCCTTACTGTAACAAGCAATGCAATTGATTTATATATATATATATTTATATATATATATATAAATATATATATATATATATATATAAATATATATATATATAACTAGTTCATTTACTCAGAGAAAATATACGAAAGTATAAATTTATGCATGAACTTTAAGTATTTACTTCAACAGTACTCAATACTAGGTAGAGCAAGTTAGTAAGTTATAAAATATATATGGTGATCCAGCTACACTGAATATTCCGCGTTTCATCCACTCTAGGATTCTTCAGGCTAATGCGAGAATTTTGTGGTTGTCTCGCGTTTTTATATACCCGTCTTCTATTGCGTTTTTAGTTAGCCAATCAGCTTTCTAGTATCCACCTATATATATATATATATATATATATATATATATATATATATATATATATATATATACATATATATATATATATATATACTAGCAAAAGTACCCGTCGTTGACTGGGTTCAAAAACAGCCTACAGAAAATGGACTCTGATTTATGAAACTATGATAGGTTATGAAAAGGAAGGGTTGTAAAGAGATAGCTTCGAATTTGGGGGTATCAAAACTAAAGCAAAATATGATGAAAGTAAAAATAAAATAGATAAACCCCATAAGTTATTATACCATACCTGTTCATACTGAAACACTTATCACAATATTATGTGGATCTATATTAAAAAACCTAGTTAAACTTTGTGACATAGTTCCATTCTATGGAGGTCAGGCGCGAACGAACACCCCATAATTTTATTATACCATATTTCTTCAAACTGAAACATAATTATCAAAGTATACTTATGCAGATAGATATGAAAAGTCTTTATTAAAGTTTGTGCCTATTTCCATTCTATGGAGGCCAGGCGCGAACTAAGACCCCACAATTTTATCATACCATCCCTATTTAAGTTACAACATACCTATCAAAGTATTATTATGTACATCTATATCAAAAACACTTGTACACATTTTTTTTTTTTTTTTAATTTTTATTTCCATACTTTTAATGAATCATCATTATGCCAGATAAAACATACCCATTCCTGTGTCTCGATACA